>NC_034411.1:106711429-106935472 GCF_002078875.1 Numida meleagris
ACACGTGCCCCGCCCGGTGCCTCCCTCCGCTGCAGGCCTGGGCACACGCTGCCTGCCCTCGGCAGTGCCGTTTTGCACGCTCGCATTGCACGCTTGTACACACTTGCACACGCATGCACACCCATGCAGGCGCGCGTGTGCATGCACGCGTGCACGGCCACGCACGTGTACCGTTGCATGACCACGCACGTGCATGACGCTTGCTTGCACACCCTTGCACGCGCACATTTGCACACCTCTCCCGCTGCACCCACGTCCCGCTGCCTGCACCGACGCTTCCAATTGCGCTCGGCCGCTGCCGCCTTTTCCTTCCTGGCCGCCTTCCCGCAGCGCCAGCCCGGGGGCCCTTTCCCGGGGGAAGCCGCGCTGCGCTCCTCCCTGCGCCGGAAAGTGCATTTTTAGGCCTCTTCCGAAAGTGTTTTCCTCGGGAATCACCCCGCGGGGCTGCCGTCCGCCCGCGCTCCCCACGCACTTAGTTTACTTTTGCAAAAGAATATCGTCGCTCCGCTCCATTTGGAGAGGGAGGAGGAATTTGCTGTCCTGGCCGGAGTTGCTTTATGGGTTTTGTGCTCCGCGTCCTGGCGCTGCACCAAGCCGTCGCCTTCCCGCTCTCAGGAGCTTTTTTTTTTTTTTTTTTTTTTTCTTTTTCTTTTTTAAACAAAAACCCAAACTTTGCAAATCGCTCCGTGCAGATATCTGTTTCCCGCCCGTGCTGCCGCTGTGCTGCGGTTTGTCAGAGAGCTTCGGGTTTAGAGGGGGCTTTTGGAAGCTGAGCACAGGCTGGGAAACTCGTGTTTTATTATCACTTATTGCAGCACTTCAAGGCTCTTAAAAGGTGGATTTTATGGCTTGCTTTGCTGATCGGTGGCAGGAGCTCAGCTGCGTTTGAGGGAACCTATTGGCATCTGTTTGGGGTTTTGGTTTTTTTTTTTTGCTTCTTTTTTTTAGTTTGTCTGAAAAAGGAGGAAAACTGGGCTGTGCTGGAATTGCTGTACATGCGTGCACATGCACAGTGCACGTGCATGCACACGGCACATATGCACATGCACAGAGACACACGCATGCATGGAGCAGCAACCTTTCCTGCCATTTTCCTGCACACCTGAAGCGAGCAGCGACCGGGGCTTTGCTGCCCCAGACCTTCCCCTCTGGCTAAACGAAGCTTTCCTTGTTTGCCAAACGCCGCCACCTGCAAAGTGCCTCCTTTCCCCGGGCCTTGCTCCGGTGCTGCCGTGCGCGGAGCTGGAAACTGCAAAATGCACAGCCGGCATGGAAGCGAGACAGAATTTGGGAGCGGTGCCGGCGCTGACCCCTGCGGCGCATGATTGCAAACAGCTGGGAGGACTCGGGGGCAGCTCCGCCGGCGGCAGACGCAGCGCCCGCTCTGCTCGCTTCGCTGTGTGCTTTTTGGAGCGCTGCAACGGGATCTGGCCTTCAAAGGCCACGGGGTCTACGGGAAGCAGATGGGATGCCAGTATTTTCAAGGGATTTTGGGGTTGTGTGTTTTGCTTCTCCTGGTTGCAGCCGTGCTTCTCTGCTCCTTTCTGCCCTGAGGAGGGCATTGCCTTTAAATCCTTGCATCCACCGTGAAAAAGCTGTCCCAGCCAAGCGTTTCTTGCACCGTGCAGCAGCAAGCACCAGTGACTGGATCCTGCTCATTGGCAGGGGGTTTGCAAGCGTGAGGCTTTTGGGGTGCACCTTGAGATGGCAGCTGGGAACAGGATGGGGTGAAGGAGTTCTTGCAGTGAGTGTGTGGGCTTGTTAGCAGAGCCATGCTAACCCAAACAAAGATGGGCTAGAAGTTGTTACGAAGGAACAGTTGAGGCTCAAATGCTCCAAAGTTTTCATTTTTAAACAAATTGTGGTAGGAGGGAGCGGCTGTTCCATTGGCTCTGGAGGTTCTGGGTGCGAGGTGCCAGCTTGCAGGAAGCTTCCAAAAGCCCCAAGAAGGGCAACGGGGGGCCGAGGAGGGCAGCAGCTTGGGCTCGAGTTGAGGTTGGAGAGTGGTTGTGCCCCCCATGAGCAGAGATATGGGGGCAAAAAACAGTATGATGGTATAGCAAGGTGTCCCCAGTCTCCATGCTACGTCTTTATAATGGAGGCACCAAGGGAAGGCCCCGGTGGGAACTCAACCCTTTGCTCCCCTTTCTCCAAAGAGGTTTTAACGATGACCCTAAGGATGAGAGCCATGGGACAGGGGTCGCAATGCCACCATCCCCACGTGCCCGATGTGGTTCCGCGGAGACGCCGTGGAGGTGGTGGAGCAGCACAGAGTTGTGACTTGGGCTCCCAGGGTGGCAGTGGAGAACTCACTGGGTTGAGTTGGGTTGGGTTGAGTTGGGTTGGGTTGGGTTGACGGTGCCGGTTGAGCGTTGCAGTCCTGTGCTGGTGGTAACGTCGCCGTGTCTTTGTCACCCGCAGCGTGGCCGCGATGGCGAGCGTGCTGTCCAGGCGCCTGGGGAAGCGCTCCCTGCTCGGCACCCGAGTCTCTGCCCCCAGTGCTTTGGCTGACGGGGTGCTGGCAGCCCCCCAGATGCACGCCGTGCTGCCGGACGACGTGTCCTGCCCGCAGGCTGCAGAGGAGAGCGGCCGGGCACCGAGATTCCTCAGCCCCAACCCCCGGCAGCAAGTATGTAAGGAGGCTTTTGGATGTGGGATGTGCATTGGCAGGGGGAGAAAACTCCTGGGGCTCCTCCTAATTGTAGCTTCAGGAGGGATTTGTAATGAGGGAGAGCTGCTAATGGGTTGGTGTTGGGTTTGGAGTGTACTGCCTTGAGCAGAGATCTATCTCTTGCCTCCAATCCTAGCCAAAAGTGAGCGTCCAGTGAAGGCCAGACACTTCTCAGTGGTGTTCCCCAGTCATTTGAGGCTAAAGGAGACGGTTTTCATGCGCCATTGTCTCCTGGTGGACTTCTCTTCCATGAGCTTATCCCATAACCCATGTTGATATCGGCACACCAAGGAGCCCCCCAGCTTTGCTATGTAGGTGTTGAACCCCACGGCATCTGCTTGAGCTTCAGAGCTTTTACACCCCAGTTGAGGGTCCATGGGTAAGAGGTCTGGAGACCCTACTTGGGCATGGTTGGTGGCATGGACCTACCCAGTGAAGCAGCTCTTAGGGAAGATTGGGGTGCTATGGATCCCCCCAAATACCTGTCCAGTCCTGCGGGTGGCTGTGCTTCGGCCTCATGCTGCCTGGGGCGGGGAGCAGCGCTCGTTCTTGGCTTCTACTTGCAGAGCTGTAAAAGCTGCTGAGGGCAGAGCTTGTGAAAGGACGAGTAAATAAGGCTCCTGTTCACTTTTCTGGCTCCTCCTGTGCCTAGCACCATGCTGCGGGAAGGGCAGATTCCTCCTGCCCTGTGTTTACGAGCCACAGGACAGTGAGAGCTGTTTTCTCCTGTGAGCTCCAGCGCAGAGGATTCTTCTCACTTGCTTTGCTGCTGGAAATGACTTAGAAATAGTGTGTGTGACACAGCTGGGATTTATGTCGATGGCTTTGCGGAGCCAAAGGAGATGTCACCTCCCTGTGCAGTGCCCCGCTCACAGTGGCAGGTGGTTCACAGAGAAGCCTGGCCTCTTACTTTTGGGGAGCACTGGATAAGGGAATGTGGATTTTGGAAGCTGTGAATGAGATCAGACTGATCTGGCTCTCACCCTTTTAGCCTTGGTCCAGCAGCTGTGGCTTTTTCCACCCCATTCTTTCTGCTGGATGTCTCACCTGGGATGGTCCCGTGTGCTTTTTTCCCTGATCAGAGTACAGGTGCCTGTGTCCGTCCCATGTCAGCTTCTTCGTGTGACACCCGGAGCATTTCCATAAAGAGATGCTCCTGTGCCTATAAATAGCAGGAGACACATGTAACGTCTTTGGACACAGATAGATTTCCATGAACAGAAATAGGCTCATGGGTGGTAGTGCTGGAAAACAGCCCACGGGAGCAAGGGAGCCACTGTGAGAGAGGAGCAGGTGAGGTTTGAATGACTCCTGGCCATGAGAGCTGTGATGGGAGGAACTGGGATGTGACTTTAGGATCACTGCACCCAGGAGACCTCTGTTCTCCTCTGGCTTTTCAGCCTCTCATCTGTGTGCTTTCCCAGGGTGCGTAATAGTAGTGGGCATCCTTGCTGCAAGATGACACGCAGGCAAAGCAAAAGCGGGTAGATTCATTGGAGAAAAATCCATCCAAAGTCGTGATGCTAAGAGAAACAGCAGAACGTGGGATTGCCAGAGTTGGGGAGCGTGCTCCATGGGCAGATCTCAGCAGCGGGGTTGGGATGAACGCTGGCACCCCACTGGTGTGCTGGGACAGCTCTGGGACAGCCTTCATCCCCCAAATGCCCTGCAGTATCCTGCAAGGAACCTGAGCGGTGGGGTTGTGTGTCGGGACGCAGCAGCTATAAACCTTCCTTGGCCATTTTTCAGGTTCTTGTCACCTACAGCGGGCAGGAGTGCACAGTGCTGCTGGAGCAGCGCGACCCGCCCAGCGACAAAGTGAAGGTGCTGCAGCCGGAGCAGGGCTTGCACACGTGCTGGGGGCTGCAGGACGTGCCTGAGGCGCTGCAGAGATCTGTGTCCAGCAGCATTGATGTCCCCAAAAGGTTCGTGCCTGGGGCTGGTAGTATCTCGGCAGGGTGGGAAGGGGCTCTGCGGCGCTCACGCTCGGTTTTACATCGACAGAGTGAGGCAGCGGGGATATCTCCGCCTTGCCAGAGCGTGGGTTATCCAGGGAACGGCCGCATTCGGGATTAAGGGGATTTATTTGCTGCAAATGCTGCTTTAAGGCAAAAAAAAAAAAGACTTAAAGTCCGCAAGAGGGTGGTGGGAGCCTCGCTGCCTGTGTGAGATGTACCGCCCTTGTGCACGGTGGCTCCCCTGCTTTTAACGGGATGTCTGTCTGCTTTTTCCTCCATGCATCCTCCATCTGCGGCGCAGGAAGGCCGACGCAGCTGTGGAGATGGACGAGATGGTTGCAGCCATGGTGCTGACGAGCCTCTCCTGCAGCCCCGTGGTGCAGAGCCCTCCTGCCAGCGAGAGCGGCATCCCCCGTGAGTGTGCGCTGAAAAATAAAAATAACAACACCCAGGAAAAAAAAAAAAAGTGGGGATGTGGAGAAATAAGCTGTGCCCCTTTTTTGCTGGTGGCTTGTCCTCAATGCCAAATAGCAGCTGGGGCACAGGTTGTGCTGGGGTGGAGGTGAACAGGAGCAGTGCTGGTGTTCCTGGAGGAGCCCGTGGTGCTGGTGCTGCTTGGGACAGCCCCAGTGGGGTGACCCTGCTGTCTGTCACCCGCCGGGGAGCCCCGGGCTGGGGAGCACCGCCTGGCTGCTCCTTTTTTTAGAGGCTCTTTCATTCCCAAGGAGTCAAATGGAGCCGAAAGGATAAAAATAGCAGCTGGGAGCCGTGGGAAATGTGCATGCCCCAGTGCTGGCTGTCCCCTGCAGGGTTGTGCTTATGGGGAAACGGGATAAAGCTGGGACCTGGCACCGAGCGGAGGTGCAAAGGCTTCACTTAAAAAATTAAAAACTAGAAGCAAACTGCTGCCATAGTTTTATCCAGCCTCAGGGCTGCTCTGTGGTGACGGTGGCCGCATGTCCCCTGTGTTCAGCCTCACGAGCAGCGTGCGATCCCTGGAAGGAGAGCGGCGACGTCTCAGACAGCGGCAGCAGCACCACCAGCGGGCACTGGAGCGGGGGCAGCGACATCTCCACCCCATCTCCCCCGCATCCCGAGGGCAGCCCCAAGCACTCCAGCGAGGCGCTCAGCTCCCCGCCGGCTGATGATGGCTTCGAGACCGACTCTGACCCCTTTCTCCTCGACGAGCCGGCTCCGCGGAAGAGAAAGGTATTGGAGACCCCAGCACCCCAGGTGCAGCCCCGCGGGGGATCTTGTTGCTGTGCAGGCGGTGACGCAGGCTGTCTCCCCCTCCAGAACTCGGTGAAGGTGATGTACAAGTGCCTGTGGCCAAACTGCGGCAAAGTCCTGCGCTCCATCGTTGGCATCAAGCGGCACGTCAAGACCCAGCACCTCGGGTAAGGGACAAGTTTGCACCTCCTCAGCCCCTGCTGAACCGTGAAATCCGTGCACCCTTGTGCTGAACATGCTTGGGGGCCAGCAGTTCCCCTTCCTTCGGCAAATATCCCCAAGATCAGAGATGCCCTGGTTCTGCTGCACTGAGCTCAGCCATTCTCAGCCACTAGAATTGCTGTCACCTGTCCCCACCTTGCAGCAAGGGAGCCTTGGGCTTTGCAGGAGATCTGGGGGGTTGTGCTTGGACTTCAGGACTGGAAGTTTTCAGAGGCAAGAGCTTGGAGTGCCTGGGGCTGATCTGCCCAGCTCAGGTCTGTGTTAGGTACAGAATTAGGGTGTTGGGAGCAGCTTTGCTGCTGTCTCTTGTGGCCCTGTCACAATTTTCACCTCAGTCTTGCTCATGCTTTTCTACACATTTTCTTCTATGCATTTTTCTCCTGTCTTGATGGTTGGACTTGATGATCTTAGAGGTCTTTTCCAACCTTTGTGATTCTGTAATTGTTTAAATGCTCCAGGAGAGGTGACAGTGGAAGGGCTGTGCTACAGTGGGCAGCGCTGGACTGCCATCCAGTGCCAGATAAACATAGTGGGAAAACAGTCAGATTCTTTATGCTTTTTCCTGATCAGTGAAGCTTAGGACTTTGTCTGCAGCCATGCTAAATGAGCTCAGTGAGAAAGCAGGGGACTTTCAGCAGTGCAGGGTCACACTGCCAGCATTTCTGGAGGTGCTGAGAGATGTTTTGATCTTCCTTCAAAATGCTAAGTGCTGTTACAGAAGTAGGGGCCATGCTGATCACAGCCAGTGTGACGCTTTGGAGTGTGAGAGCTCCAGAGCTGGGCACCCACCTTCCCCTGGCCAGGAGCTGCTTATTCAGTCTTTTCCCCTTTTTCTCCTTGGCAGGGACAGCGCTGACTCTGACCAGCGGAAGCGGGAAGAGGATTTCTACTACACCGAAGTGCAGGTGAAGGAAGAGCCCACACCAGAGGCAACTGCCAACACCAGCCCCACATCCGTGTCCGCCCCCATCATCATCCAGCAAGCCCTGGCCAAGCCGGAGGCTCTGCTGGTGGAGCCGCCGGTGCTGGAGCCCGCTCTGGCCAGCAGCGCGCTCAGTCAGTCTGCACCCAGTTCCTTCTGGCACATCCAGGCTGATCACGCCTACCAGGTGAGCTGGTGCCACCTCCTGCTCCCTTAGCAGATGGGCAGGGGCTCAGGGGCTGCCCGATGGCCGTGGCTCGCCTGCAGTTACGTGGCAGTGGTATGCAACACGCCTTTCTGCCGCAGATAGCCGGGGATGGAATGCGGCCGCGCCAGATCCTGCACCTCCGTGAACCTGGAGACGCCCTACCAGCGGTCCCTGTCCCATGTCCCCTGCCACAGTGGCTCTCCAGCACCACTTGGAGGAGGGATTTTGTGGGGGATTCCTTCCCCGCCCCCCAGTACTCCCAGTTTGAGGGTGCCTCAAGCTGATCTGTGCAGGGAGGAGATGGCCTGCGGGCACATGGGAGCAGGACCCACCAGAGCTAATGCTGACCTCGCTTCTTCCCCATCTCCCCCAACAGGCGTTGCCCTCCATCCAGATTCCAGTGTCCCCACACATCTTCACCAGCATCAGCTGGGCCACTGCCACCTCGACTCTCCCGTCCCTGTCACCGGTGAGTCCTCATCCTTTCTCCCTGAGCCTTTGGGAGTTCCGAGACTCGCTCCTGGCTGTAAACGTCCTCAGCCTTATCCCACGTGGCCCTCAATGTCCCCGCAGGTGCGGAGCCGGTCGCTCAGCTTCAGTGAACCCCAGCCTCCCACGCCGATGCTCAAGTCCCACCTGATCGTCGCCTCGCCGCCCCGCGTGCCCGTGGGCACCAGGTGAGGCTCTCACCGTGCAAAGCGCTCCCTGAGCAAGAGCGCCGCGTTCGTGCGCGTCCACCAAACGATGCTCGAGGTGTAGCAGAGACACAAATCTCTGAAACTCTGCAACATGGGGCGCGTTTTCTGTTTCTCTGCCCCTCTGCAGGAAAGTTCGCGGTGAAGCCAAGAAGTGCCGTAAGGTGTACGGCATCGAGCACCGGGACCAGTGGTGCACGGCTTGCCGGTGGAAAAAAGCCTGCCAGCGCTTCCTGGACTGAGCGTGGCACTGCAGTGCCACCTCCCTCCCTGCTCCCAACCAAGGAGCACTGGAGTCCCTCACTGCTGCACCCAGGGACCTTGGAGGCACCTCCTGGGACTCCAGAAGAGCCCTCCAGAGCTGCGTGTAAATTCCTCCTTCTGTATATTGTACATCAGCTGGGTTTGCTCTTTTTTTTTTGTTTGTTTTGTTTTGTTTTTTGTTTTTTTTTTTTAAAACTTTTTCCAAATCTGTTTTTTAAAACGTGAAGAATATCTCCCATTTGTACAGTTTAAAAACTGGGGCTGGGAGGAGGAAAGCAAAGCCGGTGGCTCGGAGCTCGGGGGACGTTGCAGGTGATCTGGGGACCAAAGAGCTCCCTGCATTGCCCAGGTCAGCGCTAGGATCTCCCGAGCTGCTGCAGTGCAGCCAGGGCGAGGCGTCGAGGCAGCTTCCCCTGTCCCTTGGCTATGTATGAAGTGCAAATCCCTCGTGTCCTGAAAAGGGACGGCGTCCAGAACAATTACAGCTTTAAGAACACGAGGCAGGGCTGGTTCTCGTGGCGGCGGACACAGGTTTCTCTCCTCCTTGCCTCATGGATGTGCTCTTTGCTCGCTTTGCAGCTGGAGCCTGCACGTGTCTCTGCTTCCAGGTTGTCGCTTTTGGAGGCATCCGGGGAAAAAACCTCTTTAATCAGGAAACCTTTGAGAGCTTTTGAAGCAAAAGCAGGTATTCCTTCTCATTTCAGGCTTTGTACATCTGCTTAGTTCCGTGAAAAACTATGCCGTGGCCCTCGCTGCATCTTTCTAAAGCAGGCTGAGAGCAAACGTTTGCAAGTTTGTTATTAAACAAAAATACCTTCCTGATTTCACCAGCAAAGGCAGCTGGCAAGCTGGGAAGACTGGGAAGAGCTTTCCCTTAGCATCACAGTATGGCCCCGCTTTGGCAAACGATCTTAAAAATCTGCTTTTGCACCCCATCAGCAGCAGGCAGGTCTGTGTCCTGGATTTTTTTTTTCCTTCTTTTTTTTTTTTGCTGCATTTTTGATAATCACAGCCCGGAAGGCACAACCAAGAGTGAGCCCCGCACAAGGCTCGAGCCTGGGCTGGTTTTCAGGACCATGGGATGCGACAAAAACTCCCTTCAAAAAGCAAATTGTGTGGCTGGGAGAGCATCGTTCTGCTGCTGGATGGATGCACGCCCTGTTGGTACTGGGGCATAGATGTATCCGTGCAATACTGGTGCTTGTCAACCTCTTCTTGTAATGTTGTCTATCTAAACAGCATCTCGTTGCAGAACCCTCTGGTACCAAACGGGCGGATTCAGAATCGGGAAGCAGGAGCAAAACTCCCCCAGGCTGCATCCCCGAGTTTGTCCGTGCAGGTCTGATTCAAAGCCCGTGTTTTTTTTTTTTTTTTCCTGGGGAGCTTCCAGCTCAGGATCACATCCCTGCTGGGGCTGCGTCAGGCTGCGATGCTGGGAAAAGCCCTTCCCTCTCCCATTGGCATCAGCCATCCCCACAGCCATGTATTGCAGGAACGGCTCTGCGGGTTCACGCTCTGCGTCCTGGTAGCAGCGAGTTGCGTCCTGGGGTTATTGCACTACTCAAAAGTAGGAATTTATTCTTGATTTTTATTTTTTATTTAGAAAAAAGAATAGCCCCCCCCCCGGGCATTTGCTACCATTTGGATTGCAGAGCTGGCAGCACCCAGGCTTGCTACTGGTCCCTGCAGCAACGCAGGCGGGTTTCTGTGATGCTGAAGGCGCAGGTCGCTCTCTGTGGGCTTGCCACAAGCTGCATTTTCCCAAATGTTTTTAAGAGGCTTGAAGCATCGCTCAGAGTGTGGAAATAATAATGAACAAGAAGGGTTTTCGTTGTGGTTCCCTCTGACCTTGTGCCTTTGCTCCCACGACTCAGACCCAGAGGTTTTCCCTCCCTGCTTGTCTTGCCCTTTCTGCCCCATACAGAGTGGCCCCGTTTGGGTCCCCGTCGCTCAGGAAATGCCACACAAGCCATGTGGGGGTGTCACCCCCCGGGGCTTTGCCCCCCAGACCAGGGTGTAGCGTCTGACAATCCTCACTGCCCCTCCTTCTGAAGTAAATCGTATTTTTTTTTTCACTGATGGGAACTTGAATTTCCGCAAAAGGAAGCGGAAATCACTTGCTGCTTTCCGACGAAGGCGGCTTTTATATTAGGAATAGGGAGAACAAAGATAGGAATGGTTCCGGAGCGAGCAGCGCGCGCAGCGTGCTGGATCCCCGGTGAGTCGAGGGCATGGTGGGACCCCTGGAACTGGGGGGTGCAGTGCCTCCCCCCGCAGCCAATAGCACTTACAGCCCCAGGGTCACGCTGCGCAGGGCTGTGCTGTGCTGGTGGTGTTGTCCCAGGGGCACGCACAGCTCGTTTTCTGGGGGCTTTTGCGGTACGGATTCAGTGGGACAAAATTGTCCTTTCGCTCTCGGCTTTCCTTTTTTTTTTTTTTTTTCTTTTTCAGTTTGGGAGTACTTTGGATTTTTTTTTACACTTTAAAAGAGGAAAAAGCTTGTATCTCTGCAGCAACGACGGCAGGCTTTGCATTGTTTGTCAGGCTGGCTGGCGTCCGATTTCTTTGTGGGGTTTTTTTTTTTTTCTCCCCTTTCCCATCTCTTTCCTTCGCTATTTCTCTACAAGCTTCCAGTCTTGGTCTCACCAAACTCCAACCCCCACCGTGGGTAACCCCGACTACAAGCTCAGCTTGGAGGCTTCTCCCACTCCAGCTGTCTCCCGTGTGTATGTATGTAAATAGGAACCTCTTAATTGGGCACTAATTGGAGGCTGCTCTCCTTTTCCAGCCCCGGTGACACCCCGCTGCTGGCACCCAAACTGAGCACAGGGTGACCCCGGGTGATGCTCGGGGTGGGTGACGGTGGTTGGTGGCACGGGGAAGGGCTCGGGGATGCTCATCCCTGTGCTCCCGCAGGCCCCCGCTGCCCGGCCGGGCTGGGAGGACAAATCTTCTGTCTTGGAGCTTTTCTCGGCTGTCTTCCAAGTATTATTTTTATGGTTTAAAAAAAAAAAAAAAAAAAGTGAAAAAAAGAAAAAAAAAAATTTGGGGAAAAAAAAAAAAACACAAATGTGAAATGTAATTTTTACAGCAGCGATATGAAATATATTTTATAAGAAATAAAAAAGAAAAGTTGCCTGATAGCTCGCTGGCTCTGCCTGGTCCTTGCAGCGCGTGTCCCCCCCGTCCCTTGCAGTGGAGGTGTTGGCACTTTGTGCCCTGCACGGCTTCATCCCCGTGGCACAGCGGCTCGTGGCACCACTAGGTAGCAGTGTCTGCCCACCGATGGCACATCCTGCCTCTTCTGTTGCTTTTCCTCCCCAAAAACTCCGCTCCATCAAGTTTTGAAGCCGGATGCTGCGGGGAGAGGTGGGTGCGTACAGAGCCTGGTGGGTTTCTGACCCGTGTCCTGCTGCAGGGGCTGTGCAATGCCCTCGCAGTGGCACTGCTGGGCTCAGGAGCTGCCTTCTGGTGCAAAAACCCTGAGCAAGAATTCCTTTTTTTTTTTTGCACAAGGAGGTGGAAAAGGGGGAAAGCTGACAAGAGCCAGTCCCATCAGGGGACTCGGGCACCCCTGTTTCCAGCCCCTTGTTCCCATTGGGAACAGACACAGGGCGGAGCTGGAGCCTTGCTGGGACCGAAAAGGGAGGCTGGCATCGTGTGGCACCTGCAGGGGACAAATGCTGCCTGGCATCTGCACCCGGGGGCACTGTACAAAGCCCCCAAGAGCCCCTCCTGTGCTGCAGGGTGGGGACATCGCTGAACTGAGCTGCCACACTCTCAGCCCAGACCTTGGTGCGTCCCCGCTGGATTATTTCCAGCTTCTTTGGGCGCATCCCTCCCTGTCTTAAGCTCTTTTGTTGCTCTTTTATTCCCCTGTGTACCCCCCCCCCCCCCACAAATCCATCCCTTTTTGAGGGACAGGGCCGCCAGGCACGCAGCCCCCCCGCCACGCTGCTGCAGCCCATGCGAGGGGAGATCTCAGCTGAGAATCATGCACCTTTGCCAAAGAAGTCACATTTTTTCCCCTAAAAAAGTGGGGTTTTTTTCCCAGCTGAGCCCCCAGGAATGGCCGCAGGGCAAGCGCTGACCCAAGTGACGGTCGCCAGTCGCACTGATATCGTAGAAACAGTAAACTAATTTATTAATCCTTTTGCTATGTACAAGTTTAATGGAGAAACCTTTGTATGAAACAATTAAAAAGAACAGGGGGGGGAGGGGGTGAGATTTTTTTTTTTTTTTTTTTTTTTGCTTGTTTTGTCACGTGGGGTTTTCTCGTCATTTTCTTTCCGTGGGGTATTTTATTATTGTTATTATTATTATTACCATTGTTATTTCGTACAAACGGCGGAGGGTGAGACCCGGGCTCCGGTGCTGGGACGGCAGCGGGGACGCGATACATGCCGGGGGGACGCGACGGGAGCACACGCTGCGATGCTGAGCAAAGAAGTCAACCCCGGAGTCCATAGAAAACCTCAAGGAAAGCACTCAAAAAATAGTAATTACCAAAAAAAAAAAAAATTGTATTATTTTAAATGACCAAAAACAAAAACAAAAAAAAAACAAAAAAAACAACCACGTTTCCAGGTGCTTTCTGCCCAGCCCTGGGTGCTGGATCGTGCTCTGCTCCCTTCTTGGGGACCGAGCCATGGTGGGATGCAAACCCCAAATGCTGGGGGTAAATCCTGGGGGGGGCCCCGGGGGGGGCACATGATGCTGGGAGGGGATGCCCGAAAGCCATTTGGGGGGGGTGTGGGAAATAAAACAAAACTTATTGAATCACTATTTTCCCCACGTTGGGTGTTCCCAATGGCCAAGCAGGGCGCCATTTTTGCCAAAATCCCACTTTTTGTTGTTCTTTTTGAGGGGTGGTCCCCCCCCATCCCCCACAGTCCTCTGCCCCACTCCCCACCCCGCGACTCCTCGCTCCGGCGGTGGCCTCATCCTTTCCCGTCCTGGCTTAAATTGCACCCGGTTGGCTGCTCTCGAGAAGGGAGAAAAATGATTTCGGGACGCGTGCGAGTCTGAAGCGCTTTGGGGTCCGTCAGAGAGAGGTTGGAGGCTGCTTGGGTGGACAGGAGCAGGGTTTAATTTTGCCTGTGCCTGGCGGAAGGTGCCGGGACGCGGTGCCGGAACGCTACAAAAACAAAAACAAAAACAAAACAAAACAGAAAAAAATAAAAATAATAATAAAAAAAAATATATAGCAGCTGAAAGCAGTGCGAGAGAGGGGCCGGGATGCTCTGTCCCGGGATGCTCTGCTCTGGGATGCTCTGCCCCGGGGGCTGCAGGGCTGGGGAGGAATCCCCTGGTTTTAGGGAGATGCTTCGCAGCAAAAAAAAAAAGAAAAAAGAAAAAAAGAAAAAAAAAAGAAAAAGAAAAAAGAAGGGGAGGAAATTAAAAATTCCACTAAATTCCAATGTTACGGGGTGTGGGTGGGTGTGGGGTAGGCGAAGTGGGGGCTTGGAGCATTCCAGCACCACTTCCTGGGGCCAGGAGGATGCTCCCTGCTCACCGCTGGGTTTGGCCAACACAATGCTTTGGGGAAGAGTCATCTCATTTATAGACGCAACAGGTTTGGTTTTATTTGAGGGTTTTTCCTGTTTTTTTGAGGGGGAGGGGGCTGAAACATTCTGCACACCTTTACGGTGTTGGGGACAAAACCCTTTTGCCTAACATCCCAAGGTGACCTATGGCAAAGGGACTTTTCTGGGGTGTCACTGAGATAGGGACTCACTGCCCAGCCTTGGGGCTTGGTGTTTCCAAGCCATTTTTAATATTTTTTTTCCCCTCCATTTTTAATGCGTACCCATTGGGAATGGGGAACGTAGCGCTGGAGCATCCCAAGATCCAGCATCACCATTCAGCAGGGCAAAATCGGCATCATTTGGGCAAAATGCGCCAACTGGAAAAGCAAACGGGGCAAAGGATGGGTGGGGGCCGAGGGGGTAAAATTGTGGTATTTTGAGGGTACAGTGGAAAAAAAGAAGAAAAACCAAACAAGCAGCCATCGCTTCCTGGAGAAACCCTTCCTAACGGAGGTTTTGGGGTTGGGGCGGGCAATGGATTGACTTTTTTGGTCATGGCGCGCGTGTCCGTGGCGCGGTGCCGCGGGGCCGGCTAGATCTCGTTGTGCTCGCTGAGGTCGCCGGCCATGTCGTACTCACTGGAGCGGGGCGACATGCCCAGGTACTGCTTCAGGAACTCGCTAAACCTCTTCTGGTTGTTCCACTTCCGCGCCGACTTGCGCACCCCGATGAAGCCCCCGTATCGCTTCTGCACCCCACGGGCCGCCGGCCACGAGCCGCGTGTCCCCCGTGGGAAGCCACCGCCGAGCCGCCGGGAAATGTCCTCGTCCTGCGATGGGAAAGCGCCCGGCGCCATCCCCGCGCCTCCGTCTTCGGCATCCCGGCGCCGCAGCAGCTCGCTTACCTGCAGCGGGCTCGCCACCGCCTCGGCCGGCTCCATGGCACCGAGGATGCCGGTGGCACCTGGACGCGGTGCGGATCGGATGCTGGTGGCACACATCTCCCAGGTGGCCCGCGGCACGGCTTCGCCTTCGCATTCCAGGATGCAGACCTGTGAGGGGAGACGAGGGGATGGCTTTCAGATCGTAGAATCCCAGAGTGGTTGGGGTTGGAAGGGACTTTGAGGTCCCACCCAGTCCCAACCTCTGCCATAGGGACACCTCCCATAGACCCAGGTGCCCAAAACCCCATCCAGCCTGGCCTTGGGCGCTGCCAGGGATGGAGCACCCACATCCTGTTCCAGTGCCTCACCACCCTCGTTGTGAAGAATTTCTTCCTTGCATCTCATCTAAACCTATACACTTTCATTTTAATCTATTACCCCTTGGATTGCTGGGCTTCTCTCCACCTCTAGCCCAACCAACATGCTGGAAAACACCATAGAAAGGCATCAGCAGCACATCAGTTCTTACCAGTCACCATTTGGTCCCAAATTCAGGATTTCAGCCACCCCCAGGCTCCCAGAGGTGATGGAGATGCTGGGGAGCTGCTCCCACACCTACACCGTCCCCCACGCCCCTTCCCCACTGCCAGCCTCATTCCTGTCCCACCTCCCCCTGCTGTGTGCTGTGGGGTTCTTCAGCCAGGCATGAGTCCCAAAATCCCCGAGTGTGCCATGGGATGGCGGAGGTGGGAAGGGACCTCTGGGGACCTTCTCCAGCATGGGAACCCCAGGCAAGTTGGGGTTGGGATATCACCAAGGATGGAGACCACAGTCACTCAGCATGTGGCCATCCTCACAGCAAAACCACGTTCTCTTCTGTTCTGGTTCCCTGTACTCTCACTCCAGACCCTGTGGTGGTGAAGAGGAGTCTCACCAGTGCTGTCACGGGATGGAATTCAGGGGAAGCCAGTAGTCTTGCTGCAGAGAGCAATCAGGTTGGTTAAGCATGATTTCACCTTCATAAATCCATGCTGGCTGATCCCAGTGGCCTTCTTGTCCTTCATGCGTTTGAGAGAACTCTCCAGGATGACGTTCTCTGCCATCTGCCCCAGGATTGCTGTGAGGCCAACCAGCCCCTGGCTTCCCAGATGTGAAGAGTGAGTTTGGCGTTCCCTCAGTCCCTAGGGTCACCACATCCCTTCAAAGGTCACCAAGAGTGACCTGACCATGTCATTGGGTTTCCTCAGCACCCACATCCCATCCCTTTCCAAGAGCCAACTGGGGAAACCACCCAGGGGAAACCATCCAGGAGAAGGTCCTTGGAGAGCCAAACTCAGTGAATATCCCAAGAAGGTGGAAATCCCAGAAGGGAGGACTTCTCTTCCCTTTTCCTGCAGTGGTTCCATCTCAGTGTTTTCTTTGCGAGCGCTTTGAAACTCCTGATGCCAACGTGAGGAACATGTTGGTGTACATCTCACAGCTCACAGGCCATCTGCAAGGCAAATCACTGGCAGAACCACTCTCTGCCATGGGTTCATTGACTTCCATGGGTGAGATCCTGCAAATCCCAACACGGGGTCTGAGGGCTACAGCTCAAGCATCTGGCTGTGAAGTAACTCATGATGTCCATGCCTGATGCCAGCCACGCTCTTCTGACAAAGAGAAAAAAGAATTGTCCCCAGGTGACTCAGGTCTTGAAAGCCAGCAGCAGTCGCATCACCCATTCACAATACAGCCCCACAAGCATCCCAGGGTCTTCAGCTATTGCCCCGTTGCCTCAATTCATAAGGAAACAGCTTCTGATGTGGCCAACTCATGGTGTTTGGGGCATCCTTGGCAAACACTGCCCAATACTCCTCCACATTCAATGGCAAAAGATGGTGAGGCTCCTTCCAAACGTCAGTTGGCATTAGCATTGCCACCCTGGGTTCGCACCGCCCCTCAGTGGCTCTGGGGACCAGGATGTAGGCTGATCATGCGCATATTGAAGACCTGGTTCCTGGATGGTGCAGGCATGCCAGCCACTTCGGGGGCTCTCCTCTTCTTACCTGGAAGTCACAGCTCGGCAGCCCTTGGAAAACCACTTGGACATTTCCACTTGATGCTTTCAAATTCTGGGGCCAAACACAGGGTGATGCACCCCAAATCTTGCCCCCATTGGGATAGCAATGATCTGGCATTGGGCCAGCTGTAACATTGTCATCAGATGTCTGACCCCCACCGGTTCAGGAACATTTCCCACCCCCAGGGGCTTCCCCCGTCACAGTAAGCCGTGATCTATCACTGCGGCGTCGCTAACGAATAGGCGGTCAGTGCTTCCCTGTGGGTGGAGGGGAATGGGAAGGAAAGAAATGCTCCCGGCCAGAGGCTGGCCACGGCTCAGCAGAGGGGAAAGGAAAGCATTACAGGCAGGAATTGGCTGATTCATCCCTTTGCAGTGTGAAATTTTTGCCGTCACCACGTCTCCCACGGGCTTGACAACCCTGCGGATCACTGCCCGCCCCAAATATTGCATCTCACTGTGCATCTGCAGCCCCAGCGGGGCACGGCGCTGCTCTTGATGGGGCTTACAGGTTTGGGGTGGCCTTTTGGCTGCTGGTGTCTCTGGCAGGGGCATGCGATGGGGATGCCAGCAGGGCAGGCTGGGGGTCTTGAACCCTCCCCAGTGATGTCAGCTCCATCCCATGGCCAGCGGAGCCTTGTCGCCATCACTCCCAGCAGCTCTCCAAGCCAATTTGGGCACCATTTGGTAGACCTTGATGATGTTTGATGACAGCCATGTCCACGTGCATCCATCTCCTCGATGTGCCCAAGGAGAAGAGACAAGGACAGCAGCACCCTTGAGGCTCCTCACCACCCCACAGCTCCCCATGCCCTAACACCGCAGGACCCCAGACCTCACAGTGGGTGTGGGGGGGCACTTACGAGGAGGTCGAAGCCGTCCCGGTAGAAGTGGCGGTCGCAGTGCAGGCAGTCCCCCCGGCAGTCGCCCCGTGCCCGGGCAAAGAGGCAGAGCAGCAGCAGGTCCCAGAGCACGGCCCTCATGGTGACAACGGCAGGGCTGCAGCCAGAGACAAAACCCATGAGCCCCAGCACTACTGCTAAATGGGTTGGAGCAACGCTCACCCCTCCCCAGAATGGGAATGAGCCTCCGTCCCGCCCCCAGCTCCATTTTCCCAGGCTATCTCATGACACGAGTACCAGCAGGGCTTAATTTAGCAGGTGGACGTGGTGAGGTGGCACGTCTCAGGCTGTCCCCAAGCAGGACATCTGTGTTCCAGCAGGGAGGCTGAGGGCATGGGGACAGTGAGGATGGGGCTGACCTTGGTGGCACCTTGGTCCCTTCATGCAAGGCATGTCAGGGCAAGAAGATGGGCAAGATGTCTAAAACCTTCTTCAAGCTCCACCAGCAGACAAGAAATCCTCATTCCCCTCTAAAACCATGACTCCCAGTCTTCTGCCATCATTCTGATGGGCATCCAAGGAACCACGTGCCTGGCTTCACCCCTTGCAGGCGACGAAGACCTCGGTGGTGATGGCAGTGGCTTTGTGACCCGTGCTCCATCAGCATGTTGGGGCACTTTTGGGGGGATTTGAGAGTGGGTTTGCTTTGCTGGACAGGGCTCAGGGCTCATTCCCTGTTTTCCACCAAGGTAGGGGCACCTTGTGATAGAAGCACTGGGGACTGCACGGGTAGTCACGGTCACCTTCGAGCTCAGTGACACAGAGCCCCGCGGAGCCGCTTGTCATTTGCTGGAGGGAAAGCTGATAAGGAGCCAGAATTAAGGCTTAATCTTCGCCGAGTCTCATTAAAACTGGCTGGCGGCGTGAGTCAGAGGACTGGCAGGATGCTCCCGGGAGAGGACAACCCCCCCCCAAAAAACCACTGCAAAACCCCAATATCCCCACAATGCCCCTGAAAGAGGTGTCCCAGAGTCCCCGGGAGGGCTGCAGTGCAGAGCCTGGGGGAATTACTGGTTGGCCAACTGGAAGATGCTATGGGGCAGGCAGGATGCGAGCCCCCAAGATGAGGGGTGAGCACCACATACTGATGCCCCCCAAAAATGCAATCAGCCCATCAGAAGCAGGGCACCTGCCTGGTTTTGGGGGCAGAGGGAGGGATGCGGCATCCTCCGAAATGTCGCTGTGAGCCCCGCAGCCCTGGGGTATGCCAGTATCGAGTAGAATTGTCCTCATTAATAACAGTATTGGGGTAAAAAGGAGGGATTTGGGTGGAAATAGAGCTTGTGGTTCAGATAGCAGCGGCGTCTGGCTCTGACATCAATAACCCGGGAGGAGAGGAGGAGGAGGAGGAAGGGCAGCAGGTGCTGCTGTGATGCGCTTTCATTCATTCGATTGGGGTTGATTGGGTTTTTCTGCAGAGTGTGAGCTTTGGGCTGAAATCAGCTGAAACGGGGCCGCTTGGGGATGCTGAACCTTGTGTTCCCTGGGAATGTTCTCCTTAGGGTTAGGGTCGGTCCCGCCACGTGGGGAACAAGCATGGTGCCCGGAGCTCAGCCAGCCCCAATGATTGCTCTATTTTCTCCTAAATCTCACTCTTCCAGCCCAACACAAGGCCCGATCCGGAGGGCATGGAGCTGCTTCCAGCCCCAAATCCCATTATTGTCCAATGGTGTCCCCCACCAGCACCAGTAAAACACTTCCCCTCCCACTCCACTCCAGCATTAAAATAATGTGAAGTTGCCACCAGCAAAAGGAAAAGCCGAAGGGGAAGGCAGTGCTGCTGACGTGCCCCAAATCTTTGTGCCAGTGGCTTGGGGGGATTGGAAGCAGCCCCCCCTTCTTCCCCGGTGCTCGGTGGAAAAACAAGCGCTTCCTTTTGTTGAGTCCCTCCATCAGGTAATTGGCCATAATTGGCCAAAATTACAGACTGCGGCGAGATGATCAACACAGATGGGGCAGCGACGGAGCGATTGAGAGGTAAAAGCTTGGGCAGAGGGCTGCTCCCTGCATCCGTCCCCATTCATTTCTGCTTTCTGTTGGGGACGGCAAGAATATAAAAGCAAAAAAAAAAAAAAAAACCAACCGTTTTCCTCCCTTTTGTGCTTTGTCAGAGGGGGGAACGATGCCTCCTGCTCCAGGCACCTCCCGGCGCATCCCACGGTGCCGAAGTTGCGAAGTTCCCTACCCCTTTTGTCCTGGCTATTACCCCCCCCAAAAAAGGAAAAAACACCAAAAAGGGGAAAACTGGGGTCTGGCAGCCCTGTGGTTTCTCCTTTCAGGCCATCAGCGTGGGGATGGAGGCACAGAGCCGGGTGCTTTGTGTCAGATCAAACCCCAAACCCTTTGCATCTCACCTGCCGCCCCGCTGCCCCGCTGCGCGTCGGGCTCCTGTTGCATCCCTTGGTCGGTTTGGGTCCAAAAAGGGAAATTTGGGGGAAGGTGAAACTTTTTTGCAGGTGCTCGCCCAGACGAGCATCGTGCATTTTGCTTTGTGGGGAGATATTTCTCTTTAACCCTTGCTGAGGAATGGGAATACGGGATGAATCGAAGCCTCGCCGGTGATGCTCGGGCTAAAAAACCCAGCAAAAAAAAAAAAAAAAAGAAAAAGCAAAAAAAAAGAAAGCCAATTCCCCCCCCACCCCCCACCTCGATCCAGTGCAAACCGAAGCCCATCTCCTACCTGCGGTGTGCTGTCAGCCGCCGGCTCCTCTGCTCTGTGCCTCCTCCGGCGCCGGTGCCTCGGTGGTATATATAGACGGTGTGCACACCCGTCCCCACACCTCCCGCCCGGCCCCCAGCACGTGGGCTGAGCCCACCCCCGGGGGCTGAGGCAGCACTGACAGCTGGGGACAGGAGATGTGTGTCCCCCCGCTCTGTGCCCCTCTGTGTCGTGAACCCCGTTCCCATCAGCGGGGTGTCCTCCGGCATCGCGTTTTGGGGATGGTGTGTGGGTATGGGGTGGCTGTGTCACTCCCAAATCCTTTTCTGCCAGTCCCCAGTGCGGTGTCCCCGAGCATCCTGGGGAGCAGAGGGTCGGGGGGGTTATGGAGCATGAGGGCTCAGCAGTGGGGTGTGAAGCTGGAGCATCCACTGACTATAGGGGGACACCCACCGCCATTCACCCCATAATTTCATTTAGGGCATCACGGGTTTAAAATGTTGCTTTTTTCATTGATGCAGCCCCAGGATGGAGAATGGGGCTCCCCCTACCCCAAAACAGCTCTGGGGGGGCACAGGGGCTCGTTAGTTTTGTTGCTCCAGCTAATGAGCGCGACCGGCATTGGTTGCGGGCAGGAGGATGGGGAGAACTGATTCCCAGCTCAGTGGCCAGAGGGGGAAAATGAAAACTTACCTTTGGAAAGGGAGGGGACCTCTTCCCCTACCCCAAAATGGGACGGATGCGTGCTTCATTGGGTCCATCCCAAATGAGGTGCATCCCAGCGCTCCCACCTCGGGGGCACGGCCACCTCCAGCCCTTTCCCACACCAAGCAGTGTCACCTCTGTTTTTCCATCCAGGTGACCTCGTGGCAGGTGACCCTGCTCGAAGCCACCAAGCATCCTGCAGCACCCTGAGTGTCCTGCATGACCCCAAGAAGCCTTCATCACCCTGAGCATCCTGTACCAGCCTGAGCATCCTGTACCAGCCTGAGCATCCTTCACTGCCCTGAGCATCCTTTGCCCCCCCGAGCATCCCATACCACCCAAGCATCCTGAGCTACCCCAAGAATCCTTCATCACCCCAAGAATCCTTCATCACCTTGAGCATCCTATACCACTCTGAGCATCCTGCATGACCTCGAGCATCCTTCACTGCCCTGACCATCTTTTGTTACCCCAGCATGTAGTACCACCCCGATCATCCCTCACCGCCCCGAGCATCCTTCACCACCCCACACTGGCAATTCAATAATCAAATCCGCAGCACCGCTGAGATCGTATCTCGGTAATTCCCCCTAACAACTCCCTGGGAAGGGCTGGATAGCAGAGCGAAACGGCTCCTTTTGTTTTCGCTTCGGCTCTGAAACAGCGCGCTTAATGTCCTGCTTGAGACCTCTGCTCCATGCTTGCCTGGGCAGGCATCAGAAGCCAGAAACCTATGGAATTGCTGAAAAGTGGCAGAGCTGCCTTGGGAGAGCCAGGGGAGAAGCAATCCCCCCCGCACTCGTGGCCGAGCACTGATTTTTTTTAATACCCCTATTGCTCAGTCTTCCTTTAAGCACCCAGGTTGCCGTGGTTTTTCGTGAAGGGCTTTTTCACCAAACCAAGGTGGAGGGAAGGGGATGGCACGGGGATAGGCACCTCGTCCCCTCTGGGGGGCATTTTGCAGTGGATCCCCCCCCAGAAGAATCACCATAGCCTGGTGAGAGGGAATTACCTCCAAGGCTGGGTTTTAAGCTGGTGATTTGGATGGGGCTGAGCTGTTTGCAAACACCATCGGGTGATGATGCCCGTGGTCTTGCTAATTAACTTGGGGGTGGGGGGTGGGGATGATTGGTGGGACAGGCTGCCATCACACTACGTGGGAATAATGCCCATTTTGTGGCCATCTCCAGGTCTAGCACCTAAATCCTGTGAGAGGGAGTAGGTTTAGGATTTGGGGAGGATTCACCCCTTTTGCAGAATGAGGGCAGAATGAAGGCTCACGGTTTCCTTCCTTTTGGGGGTCTGACACCTGGTGGGGTGAGGATGAACGTGATGAAGGCTTCTTGCTCTCCCACAGGCACAATTTCACAATTTGTCCTTTCACCCAACTGTGAGAAGACCCAACTGTTGGGTTTCCATTGCTTCAGTGAGTTGGGTGAACTCAGGAAGGGGTCTGAGGGGCTGCGATGGGGATGGGAGGAACACGATGACATCACCCCCCAATGAGATGTGTTGGGATTGGTCCTGTTTTTAGCAGGGCTTGGACCAGAGCTCCCCAGGAGGTCCCATCCCACCCCCCCATCACTTCCAGAGCAAAGCAGGGGAGAAGGCAGCACGGACATGAAATGGGCCAGGAGAACCTTTATTGAACATATAAACACATAATATATGACTGTACATAACACATAAATAAATTAGGGTTTGTTTCAGCCCCAGGAGATACAGGATGTGGTCATCTCCATAAGTAGATGGGGTTGCTCTTGGATGGTGGGGAGGCTGAAGAAATTTGTGACACCCCACCAGAAACCCTCCACCAATGTCCACTCTGCTTTGTGGGTTGATCTGGAGTCCCCATCCCTCTCCCAGTGTTGGTTTTAGGGTCCCAACACATCAACTCTATACAAACAACAAAGACAAGTGGTGTCTTCAGAGATCATTCCATTTACTTTTCGGGATTATTTTTACCCCAAAACTTCTGCATACCGTCATCACAGCCCTTCCTCCTGGTTACTCTGTACTTGATCCCACCATCCCCAATCCCCGCAGCCACCAGCAGCATGCACTCAGTGGGACCAACAAGGATTTGTGTCATCTTACTCCAAACTGCATTTTATGGAAAGCACAATTACACTCATTTAGCTGTCGCTCAAAGCGCGCAGCAGCTACTTATTAGCTGCAGCCCATCACCTCCTGCCCATAGGGATGCAAGTGCTGGGATTTGGGTTTGGGGATGGATGGATGGGCACGGGTTGCTGCTCTCCATTCATCTCCACTGGGAGGGCTGCAGCTGGTTTTTGGCTCTGGTGTTTGAGACAACAAAGAGATGAGGGCAGGATGGAAGATGCTAAAGCAATCCCATTTTCAGGGGGAAAAAAACATAGACCTGACACTAATTGTGCTCCAGCACATGGCATGTTATCTCCTGTATGTCCCATCTATGCCAAGAGTGGGTCACCATGCTGGAAATAGGCTCGAGCCTGGGACGGGCAGGGAAAATTGGCTCATAAGAACCATATGATAAATTTTGGGGGGAAAAGCTCTTGAATTTATGCAAACCTCTGCCAACGCTTCAGGGCAGGGAGGGAATTTTGTAGGCGAGGACTTCAGGAGGTGCTGTGGTGAGCATGGGTCCACATATACACACGCACACACGTGTGGGCTCAGCATCTAAAAAATGCTCAAATTCATCCTAGAGCTGCTCTGTTTATACTCAAACTCGCACTCAGGTTCCAAAAATCCCACAAGTACAGCCCAGAATTGCCCTATTTATTCTCAAACACTGGGGTCAGCACCCAAAGGACCAGGATAGGGGGTGTCAGAGCAACTTCCCCATTTGTTCCCCAGCATCGAGCTCCTTCCCGTGAAACAAATCACCAGCCCAAAAATCCCTGCAGCATTTCTGCAATCATAAATGAAGAACCAGCTCCCATCGTGTTCGTCATGAGGACCATGACCTGTCCTTGGGGCAGCGGCAGGATTTGGGGTCAGGATCGAGTTGTCAAGGCACAGGCAATGCATTCCCCAATCAATAAATAACCATAAGGGATTTCTCTGCTCAGCATCCACAAAATTGCTCATCCCACGCAACGCCGCTCGCCCCATCCCACCTGGTGCTATCCCAAGGGCCACAAAACCCCAAACCCCAACCCTGGTATGCTGTGCTTTCTAAAAGAAAAACTGCTACATCACTGTCGTCGTTGCACATAAAACCTCTGAGTCACCGGAGGGATGTGCAGCGCGTTTTAATAGAGTCCAAACTGCCCTGGTGGGTTCGGTGCTTAACAAACCCTCTGCTGGGATTTGACTTTGGTTATCTTTATTTATTTAGCTCACTCCATTAAAATATAGAGTCACAGAATGGTTTGAGTTGGAAGGGATCTTTAAAGGCCATCTGGTCCAATTCCCCTGCAATGAACAGGGACACCTACAACTCCAGTCCCTGAGGGGCACCACTGGTCACTGATCTCCATCTGGCCAAGGGGTCATTGACCACCGCTCCCTGGGGACAATCTCACAACCAGTTCCTCATCCATTGAACAGTCCAGCTATCAAATCCTTATCTTTCCAGTCTGGAGATAAGGATGTTGCCGGGGTAGTGTCACAGTCCTTACTGAAATCCAGATAGATAGAACCAGCGGCTCTTCCCCTGTCTGTTGACACAGTTACACCATCACAGAAGGCCATGTCACATTGTCACCACCTGAAAACACTGCAAACAAGCTGGGAATCAGCACAGGCCTTCCCTGCATGGCCCAGAGTGGGGAGGCTGGGGGATGTGGGTGGTGAAATCACCCAAAATTTGGATGCAGCCCTCTCCCCCTCTTTCTGAGGCCAACAACTCTTAGGGGCTGCACCAGGACCATGTTGCAGAACCAGGAGGGCCAGTTCTCCCCAGCAATCTCCCAAAGAGGGATTCTGGGGCGCTCTGGGGCCCTCAGCTGGCTGGGGGTCCCCTTCCAAGACTCTGCCTCACTCCATAGGGGGCGAGCCACTCCATAGGGGGCGACCCGCGCGTTTTTCGGAGGTTCGTCCTTACCGGGCACCCGTAGCGCCGCAGAGGACTCTGAGATTTGTAGTTTCCTCCGCGCCGCCCTACCACCACGCAGGCGCAGAACTCCCCTGCCTGGGCTACGGGGAGGCGAACTGCTCGCCGATTGGTCCGGGCGAGAGGCCGGACACGCCTTCTCTGGCTTGTGATTGGTCAAACGGCGCATCCTCCCTTCTGATTGGCCAGCGATGGCTAATAGGCGGGGCGGCGAGGCGGCGGCGGGAATTGCGACGGCGGCGGTGCGGTGAGGAGAGAGATGGGGGAGGGAGGGGACGGGATGGGTAGGAACAGGGGAACGAAATGGGGCTAGGGGCCTGAGGGGCTGGTGAGGGCCGGGATGGGGTTAGAGGTGATGGGGGTACTTGGGGGCTGAGGAGGGCCTGGGCTGTGGGGGCACTGAGGGCCAAGGAGGGCCTGGGCTGGGGGAGGAGCAGAGCTGCTGCCCTTGGGGGGCTGTGGTGGGAGTGGGCTTGAGGAAGGCCGAGAGCTGTACTGTGGTGGCACTACTGAGGGCAGAGGAATGGGGTGGGAGAGGATTGGGTGAGAGGCTGGGGAAAAGGGGCCTGGAGGCGGGAGAAGTAGGGCCTGGAGGGGGAGCTGGGAGAGGGGAGGGCTTTTGCTGGGGTCTGGGCAGGGTTTGGGGTGGGAGGTATAAAGGGAGAGGGTTATGGGGATCGGGAGAGGGATGTTTGGGGCATGGTTGGAAAGCAGAGGAAGTTTTGGTCGAGGGAGAAGGAGCAGAACTTGGGGTGGTGTTGAGGTGCTTTGGAGAGGAGAGAGGTGGGAAAGGGTGCAGGGTTATGAGGGGATAGGGCTGGAGGGAAGCTTTGAGGAGGGACCAGGAGAATCCTGGAGGCCCAAATTAAGAGTAATGTGGGGTATAGGGATTTGGAGAGAGGAGTTGAGGTGGGACAGGGAGCTTCAGGTGAAGGGGAGATGTGACACAGTGGTCGTGGATGGGGCTGGAAGAGGCAGGGCTGGAGCAAAGGAGCGAGGGATGTTTCTACATGGAGCAGGGTTTGCTGGGGATGAGGCCTTGAGGATGGGAGGATGTAGGATGGTGGCTGACGAGGATGAAAGGGGAGGTTTGGGTGAGCACAGAGGATGTAAGCAGGAAGGCAGTGGGATGGGTTAGTGGTGGGTTAGGGGGTGGTTGACAGAGCTAAAAAGTTGGAAATGAAGGACTTGCAGCTGGCGTCAGGGCATGAACTGGTAGGAAACTGATGTAGGGAGGCACTGCGTCTGTTGATGGATCAGTATGGTCACATGGGGAAAAGTGAGGTTGAAACATCTGCCAAACAGGAGAGTTTGGGCTCACTTTGTTTCTTTAAAAGTCAATTCTGTTCAAGTCAGTTCAGCTGTTACCCAGGAGGTCTTGTCCTCCCCTTCCTGCCCTGCTCAGTGAACGTGTCCACGTCGCCCTTTTTCTTTCTCACAAAACTTGCTCTGCTGTGGACGGATCAATGTCACTTCCCATGCTGTTGTGTCCTACTGTGCAGTCAGCATTATACTTGATAATGCCTCGTAGTTACCATGGATATTGGCTCCCTCTTAAAACCCTGCTCTGGCTGTCAGTCCTTGTGCAGCTGCAGCGTATAATGATGTACATACCTCTAAAATTGACTCCAGTTGGAAGTATTTGCACTTGATAGTTGGTGAGCTGCTAGATTTAGGAGTTTTAAGCTTTTCATCCTCTTCTTTTCTCGGATTTTGCTGCAGGTGGCAACTGATTGTCATGTCTTCAAACATTTCCCTCTGATTTGCTGTTCACTGGGCCAAAGTGAGAGATGGCTACGGAAGCCAAGTACAGCATTATTCGGGAAGTGGGCCGAGGGAACTATGGGGTGGTTTATGAGGCAATTGTTAACAAAACCAGAAGCAAAGTAGCTGTGAAAAGGATGCAGTGTAACGTGCCTGAAAACGCAGAGCTGGCTTTGCAAGAGTTCTGGGCCCTGCAAAGCATCCAGAGGCAACATGAAAACGTGATCCAGTTGGAGGAGTGTATCCTGCAGAACGGCCAAGTCTTTCAGCCCATTAGTCACCATTACAGGAAGTCAGACAGCCACTTGCTGCTGATTGAGACCTGCCTGAAAGGGCGGAGGTGCATGGACCCCAAATCAGCCTGCTTTCTGTGGTTTGTGATGGAGTTCTGTGACGGTGGGAACATGAACGAGTACCTGCTGTCCCGCAGCCCAGATGCCCAGCTGAATAACAGCTTCATGCAGCAGCTCAGCAGCGCTGTGGCTTTCCTGCACAGGAACCAGATTGTGCATAGAGACCTGAAAACAGACAATATTTTGATCTCTCATGAACGTGGAAATCCCATAGTAAAGGTAAGGGAATAAAACTTGGCTGTGACGAGTTTGTCATCTGTGTGCTCATGCATTACATGCTGGGGAGTGGTCTCTGGTAAATTTTGTGATACGCTCTCCTTGTAGCCTGTAATAAACTGTATTCAGAACATCTGATGTCACGCGTGGGCTGGCTTTCAGGCGACTTGGAAGGACATTTAGATCACGATGGCATGTGTCTGTAACATAATTCTTGTGCTACTTGTGCAGTTCAGGGTTGTCTAGCTTCTGCACGCTAGATAATCAGAGAGATCACGATCAGCCAAAGATGAAGCAATATTTTCTCTTCCCTTAAACTTTAAGAACATACCGTCCTGTTACAACAGCTGACACTTCTAATATTGCTGCCTCAAGCACATATTGATGTTCAGGGAGGCGGGGAGTTTGTGTGGGCTGATGCCCTGACTGAGGTAGAGATAGCCAGCTGCATTTCTGGTAGCACCAAACTAAAACTCTGTTAATTTCTCTAAAAAGCAGCTGTAAATCTGAAAGCCAGCTTGCTGCTCAACTTTCAGTCCCAAGAGCTCCTGTAGCTGGACATAAAATAATAGCTCAGTGCATTGCAGATAATTTATGTCTTGACCACTTAGATCGATAGCAGTATTTATACTTGGACCTGTAGAGCCATCGGGGGACATTTAAATCAATGTCATCTTAATCACTGGATAATAACAGTGATGGAAGAGATTCAGAGTGCTCACCGTGGAACAGTAAGAGCCACCTCTGCTATAACTGTGGTTGGAGGTATGTTAATGCCCGATTAGATTTAGTTAGAATGAGCATCATAGAAAGATGACAACCAGACACTGGGTTTCTTCATCCTAGGGAGAAGAGCAAACAACGGGGAAGGAGTGGGGAGTGAGCATCTCGCAGGAAATATCAGCTCTCTGTCCCCCTAGGGTTGCTGTTAGTGCCACGATAGATTTTGGAGTGGAATTTATCGAGCTGCTGTTTGTAAATGAGCTCGTGAAGTCGGTGTTTGTGAGTAGCTGCTATTTCTTCTCATCTTGTGTTGCAGGTGGCAGATTTTGGCCTCAGCAAGGTGTGTCGGGGGAAAGGGAACGTGAACCAGCACCGCTTCTCCTCTGCGTGTGGGTCAAACTTCTACATGGCTCCAGAAGTGTGGGAGGGACACTACACAGCCAAGGCTGATGTGTTTGCCCTTGGGATCATTTTCTGGGCTATGGTGGAGAGGATCACCTTCCGAGATGGAGATACTGAGAAGGAATTGCTTGGTGAGGATCAGTGCTGCCCTGTTGTCTGTAGATGTTCTGTAGGGATCCTCTGGGAGGTTTCTACCAGTCGCACTTGAGCATGTTGCTGGATGTGGCTCTTGTCAGGAATCTGCACGAGCCCTGCATTTTTCTCCCACGAGTGCAGAGCAGTCTCCCTTTCCTCTAGCACGCGTTGCTCCTAATTTGGCTGCTTTTCATATAAAGTTTCCAGAACTGGAAGGTATACCACTAGGGCAGAGGGAATGCTGCTCATGCTTGCAAGTCATTATTTTGTTCAGAAGATCATTCCTTCTGCCAGCAAATGCATGTGGTTTTGTTTTCTCCCAAGAATACTCTTGGGGATATGAAGCTTAAGGGGAAGGCTGCTTTTTGGCTTCCTTGCTGTCAGCCTTTCCTTACTCTGAGGAACTCTCTTCAGAAGTGGGATTGGCTCTTATGGACCCCAAGGAATTTCAAGACAGAAAACTACTGGTGAGGTTTCTGTCTTACAGCTCTGTTCTTCTACAGATTTACCACCTGTAGTCTACCATTAGCTCAGAAATGCTTTGAATGCTCCTAGAACCTGCCTGGAACTGGGCTTATGAGTTTGCCTGTACCCTTGGTATATCCAAGCGATGGGATCACTTGGCTCCTTGGAACATCCTCCCAGTGCTTCAAGTTGTATACTTGGAAGGGATGTTTAGATGAGCTCTGCTGCTCTCTGGCTGAGTTTCCTCTGCTTAGAGATGCAAAATCTCACGGGGCTGACTCGTCCAATGGCCCGCTCTCTGTCCGCCTCCTTCTTCCAAATCCCCCACATGTATGCACGCTTGAAATACTTTGTACTAAATGATTTCAGGAAAGTATATTGCAGTGGAAAATCCATCTCGAGAGGAGAGAATGCCAGTCATGCACATTAGCATAATAATTCAAGACATCTACTCAGTCCCTGAGACCACAGAGTACCTCTCTGTCTTTTCAATGCTTAAATTCTGAACCTAAAAGGAATTTCTATGTAGGAACTTTGAGAAGCTTTTGTGCTGCCCCTTTAAATTTTTTTTTTTTAATGGGCTCCGTTCTAATTTGTATTATTTATTTCTTTTCAAAACGCCAAACACTGATAAATGTTTTAGTTCCTGCCTACAAAAACAAGCAAATGGCTGCAGCTGAGACCAAAGCACGAGCAGATTTCATTAAAATAGCTACCCGCCAACCTGAGATAAGGAGTTTGTGTGGCCAAGCTTTTCCATCCACAGACAGGTCACTGCCTTTGAAACATTTATTCTTCACTTGGTGCAGGGGCAGAACAGCTTGAGTGAGCAAAGCTGTTTTGACTGTCTGTTTTGGAAGCCGGTTAATCATTTTTCAACAACCGGTGAAATTATTTAGATTACCGGGAGTAAATTTACATTTCCCTTCCTTAATCTTGCTGAGGAGAAGTTGGCTAACGGTAAATGGCGTACGCTGTCATTTTAATTGAAAATCATTTGACTTACTGAGCAAATAAGTTTCGTCTTTAACTCTTTCGAGTCACCTGCGCCAAGCGCAGTCTGCTTCCTTCCCTCTTCTCGAGCTTCCAGGTCTGCTGGTGGGGTGGAACAGCAGAAAATGGACGAGGTTCACTTCACCAAGTGCTTGGCAAGCGTGCCATGCTGAGGTTTGTTTCCACTCGTGGCTAGGCACGCAGCCTTCTGTGACATCTTGATTACTGTAGGAAAGCCGAAGCCTGTTCCGATAACAGCCTCTCGCTATGTTTGCCTTGGCAGTCGCTTCTAATAAGTGATCTTTTTGGTGATCTTTCAGATGTTTTGTTTCCCAGACTGTCTGTCTGTGCTCTACAAGGCAGTGCTTTGTGTAGACTTCTCTCGTATAAGCTGACTCCCTTCTCACCTGTATTCAGGAACTTACATCTGCCAAGGCAAGGAGCTTATTCCTCTTGGGGAGGCGTTGCTGGAGAATCCCAACCTGAAGTTACAAATTCCTCTGAAGAACAAGAAGTCCATGCCGGATGATCTCTGCAAGCTCCTGCACGACATGCTAGCTTTTAACCCAAAGAAGAGATTGGATGCCTTCCAGCTGGAAGTCCGAATCAGGCAAATCTCCTACGGCAAGAAGTGCCAACGCTCCCTCTCATAGAGACAAAGGGCATGCAGGTTAGTGTCTCTGCCAAGCTCCTCTCTGTCTTGTGTGAGCAGACAGGGGACTTCTTGTTGTTGACCTTCTGGCCAAAGCCCTCTATATCAAACGCGACCCGTAGCGGTTGTGAAAACTTGGCGCTGGGTAGATGTGGTCAAACTGGAAGAAAAAAAAAAAAAACATTTGGTTGAATTACCTCTAACGAAGAGACTTTTGCCTCTTTCATGGTGTGTGCTCAGGGAATTGGCTGTGCTGGGCCTTGAGCTGTCTGTGTTTGATCCAGCCTGGCCTTTGCCCTAAATCCCAACGGTTTCCATAAATGATCTGTCATCGCTCCAGCGTTTACCTGTGCTGGTGTTGGTTCATTTAGTAACACGTTTGATAACTAAATAAAACCCAGAGTGAGCAGAGGGTCAGAGTTGCTGTATATTTGTAGCTGTGCACCTTAAGTACGTTTAGGTATAATAGACATCATCAGATTAAAGACATTTTGTAATTGACACAGCCCTTTGCAATACCAATACGTTTCTGATCGCTGTCATGCTCTTGACCGCGTGACAGACTTCTCCTTTAGCACAAAGGTTTTTTTCCTTCCCAGATGTTTACCCACTCTGAACTATTTTATAGGGAACAGTGGTAACCTTAGCAGCGTTTTCTTTGGCAGGCAGACTTCCTATCCAAGGTTTGTTGGTTCCACCAAGGCTGGCTCCTCCATCTCTGCTGCATGCAATTAACCACTACCTCCAGATGAGTCTGTCCAGGTCCTTGTAAAGCACCAGCTTTTACTATCTAATCTGGAAGTCTTCCTCCTGATGCGTTCCAGAATCACTTCTTTCATATCTGTATTCATCTTCTTATAATTACTTTGTATCCCAAAGCCCTTTCTGACTTGAGCTGTTTCAAATCAATAACAGTTTGGGTTACAGCAGTGACTTTTGTTCACGGATGCGTGACCTATATTTTCAATTACCCACTTTCATCCCCTCTCAGTCAGAAGAAACAGTGAATGACCCTGAATATTTCTGTCCTTCCTTACAATCAGGATACCTCCAGCTTTGTATCCTTGGCTCGCTTCCTATTGTGGCAAGGATGTTAGTGAAAACACTTCATTAACAAGTCCGTTGCCGGTGCCAATCTTGATAAAACTCTGCTCTAGCCTCTTCATTTCTGAATTATCCATTTCAGTTTTCCCTTGGGCCTGGTTAACTGCCTTGTGTTTTCCTCTTTGCTAATTGCAGTCCTCTCCTGTTTATCTAGCAAGGCCTCGTGGTACTACAGCAAATGCTTCACTGAAATCTCAGAGGGCAAGGCCAGCACTACTTGGTACCCAGGGAAATAGGTTTTGTTGCTGAAAACCACTTGATTCATCTGCAGTTCTGGGGAGTCCCACCTGCACCAGGAGGCCTGGCACTGTGCCACACAACACCATTCACAAGCCATTGAGGTGCTGTTGATTGCTGTATGGACTGGACATTAAAACCAACTTGTTTCCCAAAAATGGGGCTGTCCTAATGGGGGTGTCCTTCTTAGACACCAGCACACGGGTGCTTCGGTCTGGAAAACAGACCTATTTCATATTGCATATCCTCCTTCCCTAATCTAAAATCAGGACTAGTGCAGAAGCTGGAGTGGGGTTTCTCATGCTGCCAAATCTAGGTGCTTCAGAATAAACTCTCAGATGGGAAGCTTGGATCAAATAAGGCCTACCTTTCCCATAGGGCCATGGGAAGGTATAGGGCATCTCAGGATGGTGTGAATAACATCTAAATGAGTTTTGTTCTGTGAATTTAAAGACTCCTGTCATCTGAGGAGTCTTTATGTTAAATAATGCTGAAACCAGGACTGTGTGCCTGCTCTGTGCTGTTCCCTGAACGTGTGCTATTGCTACTGAGGCAGAATGGTGGGCATGGGGACCTTTGGGACTGGCCGCTCTTCCTGCCAAGTAGTGCATTACTTTGCAACTTTACATGTTTCTTTTGTAGGTGTTGAGTCCCACTGTGCTCTGGAGGCCTTGGAGACGGTGAACGACTGATTTCCTTCGGAATGAGCAGATCCATCGTGAAAGATGGACACGGAAACCTTGCTGGCTTCCAGTTTCCCCAAACGGTTTTATTTAAAGGGACAGTAACTTTATTTATTTGTACAGTAATTTTAAGAGAATTACACAAACGTTATTTCTATGCAAACTTTCCTTTTTCTTTTCTTTTTTTTTTTAAACATGTGTTCTTTAACGCAGCAAGTAGCGTAGGTGAAACCCTGGCTGGGATGACCATAACTGTTTGGCTCCACGTGGCACAGGAGTTTCAGAAGTGGTTTTCTTTAAGAAAACCCTCGTGCATCTTTCTGTTCCCACTCTGTGCCTGCCCTGTTGGAGGATCCCAGAGAAATGGGCACAAACAGTCTCATGACTGGCACCTCTGCCCCCGCTGCGTGTTGACTAGCTCTCAGCCCTGGCTGATAAGGCTGCGTTGCTCATCCTTGGCACGGAAGACAGGAGTTGTCTTTGCAAGGTTGAATTGGAGTTTTCTGTGTGATTCCTCACTTTGTGTTGCTGGGCCACGTAACTGAGCGCTGTCTGTGGGATGAGCTGGCACAGCGTTTGGTGGCTGTTCCGAAAAGTTTGGACAGAAACAAAAATGTATTTTCCCCGCAGTAGCTTTTGAATATTCTTGCTTAGACGAACTAAAATGCTTTCTTAAAATAAATACAAAGAATGTTAAAGATGCCAACTCTTGATTAGAACGTATGCGTCACTAACACTTAAAGTAGTTTAAGGAATCATGCTTCCTGCTGTGTTAGCTGCTTGTGCCAGCTGTTCTTACAAGAGAAATGAAAAGGACTGAACTGGAATCTTGGCAGGTAAATGGGGACTCTGATTTGCACCCTGTTTGAAAAATATTTTTATGGGTCTGCAAACTGCTGCTGAGCTTTTCTTTCCTTAAGAAGCTGGGAGCTCCCCAGAGCTTCCTCCTGCGCTCCTCTGTTGTGCAGAGCTGAAATGGTGTCCTTCAGGGACAGCTTCCCCTCATAGGAAAGGAAGAAATTGCCAAAAGAAAGGTAGCTTGGCGGGCCCCTTTGCCACGCAGCAGACCTTGGCTAACTGTGTGTTTCTCCTTCCTGTAAGATTGTGATTGCAGGTGAGAGGGCTGCTTGTAAGTGGTGTCACAAGCCTGTTTCCCGGAGAGGATCTTTCCTCCTGCTGTCCTGCTCAAACAAGCAGCAGTTGACCTGTAACAGATACCTAAGGGATTACTCCACGGTGTTCCCTGAGAACAGCTGTTGGGAGAACGTAAGAAAAAAAAGAAGTCAAACCATTCAACTCAGCCTGACTTCTGGACTTAAGAGAATCCCTAACGCGGTGGTGCTGCTGGGTGAGGGGTGTGCAGCAAGGAAAGACCAGGTGCTCTGAAGCTTGTTTGGCTCTTGAGGCCTCTGCTGGAGGTTGGAAGGGATGTGCAGGTTGGGGGTCTGTGTCTCTTGCCCGAGAGCTTTCAACACGTGGAAAAAAATGTGGGGTGTGAGAACGGTTGTTGACTCCCTGTTTTGCCATGCTAGGCTATCATCCTCCCAGCTGCTGATGGTTTTTTTTTTAGCTCTCTGTACCTCACCGGAGTCTCTGTACTTGATAAATTAATAAAATGCTGTGGGTTTTGTAGTTGGTCTTGTTGTGTTTTTCTTACTAATGCGTTGGTGCGCAGTAATACTTTTAGCGTCTCTTTTTAAAGAGTGTCATCTGCGGTGACAGTTTAGTGGGTCTTACACCTAGTGAATTGGTAAATGAACGTATGCAATGACAACCTCTAATTTAAATGACTGCTCGGGGAAGGTGGGGGAGAATCCTGGAGCTGCTGGCTGTAGCTCTCTGGAAACAAGCTTGCTATTCAGTAGTGATCTGAAGGGTAGGCTTAATGTCTGCAACCAGGAGGGAACAGAATAAAATGGGAGCGTGTGAATCCACGGGATTCCCTGGGCTCAAAAGCTGTGCGAGGCTCTCACTGATGTTACAACAAAAGAAAACGTGGGGAAGAGTTTGACAAAGGCAACTTGGGGGTGGGGGGAGAGGGTGGGAGCTTGTTCAGTCAGGTTTGTTACGGAGATGATGAATGCCTACTCATGAATGCACCTTCTCTCCTTGTGCAGAGGGACGTGGAGGTGCATGGCTGAACTCTGTGATGGTGCCAGAAGTCTGAGAGTGCTCAGATCATGCGAAGCTCTGGGAGATGCATCCGTGAGCAACTACTGAACAGTGATTTAGAGCAACCTTACAGTCAGGGAGTTCCTACACTGCTGCTGTCTCTGAGGTGCCCTGTTCCCAAACAGCTTTTCTTCCTTCTCAAGGCCCTTTGGGCTGAACCCTTCCTCCCTGTACAGCATCAAACCCCAAATATTCTTGCGTATCCCTCCCGCTGCGGCCAAGTAGCTGGGGCTTTGTGAAAGCTGCTGCTTCAGTGGTGGTGATAGCTGCTGGAATGACTCGAAGTGCACTCAGGAGAGCGTTGCTGCCAGCTGCATCGCTGGCTAGTGGGGCTGCAGTGGGTGCTCAGCACCCTGCTCGTGTGCTTTGGTGCTGTTGTTTTTTTTTCCCTAGGTCAGAGCACAGACGCCGGTGACTAAGGATGCACCACGCCACTTATCACCTGCAGTCAGCCTCTCTTGGAGAAAAAAAGAATGGAGAGGAACGCGGATCTATGATTCAGCTTTGTGTTTCAAGAGAGGAGACAGGGAGGGTGAAGTTTCGTTCTCCTGCTGTGGCTGGGAGAAATGGGTGAGTTGCTCCTCGTTTTTCTCTCTCCTGTGACGAGCGTGGTGTGCATCAGAGCAGTTGGTTGGAATAGCCTCTGAATGCCATTTGTCCTTTGCAGGCAGGCGCTTAAATTGATTGCTTTGGGTTAAGGATGCTTCAGACTAGTTAACTTCTTTTTTTTTTTTTTTCCAGCAGGACAAAAATAACCACTCACAGAGATGGAAGGTAGCTAGGGGCTGAATTCATCAAGGGAGGAATTGAATACCTGCTACTGTCCCAGTCAGGATGAAGTCGGTTTGATGCTGTTCTGTTTTTCTCTCAAATTAAGCGCTGCATCCAAATTATTCATCAGCAGCACCCTCCATTCATCACAAATTCCAGCTCATCTCAGCTGCCAGCAGAAGGTCTTTTTCCTGTGCTTGTTAAATACAGCATAGGAGCAGGTACTGTTACAGCTTCTGGGAAGACGTTGGGGAAATAAATGCACAGGTGTGTTTATCACAAGGAATAATAAGGGAGCTCCGGATGCCTGTCACCGAGCAGCTATCTACGGGCAGCCAACATGCAGATGGGGCAGCTCTAGGGATGCATCATCTGAAGGGGGCATGGAGCGGGTTGCATTAAGTGCCTTGTCTCAGCAGGGGCTCAACATGAGATAAGGAGAACAGATCTGCCAACCCATGCGTGCAGCCAGGGTGGGAGGGAGCGACAAGCCAGAGCCGATTCCCCAGCATCAGCTGCTGGAATCTGTTTCACAAAGTGCCCATCCTTGCGTGATCCTGATTCGTCAGCCAGAACTGCTCCCTTGTGCGGAGGGCTCAGGTGAGCAACTGAATTTCCTTGGGGTGGCAAGGTTAGAGCAAAGCACTGATGTGTGTGTGCAGTGAGCCAGGCGTGTGGCTCACGGACTGAACCTGGAAAGACAGCTTTGCAGTGGCAGTTAGCTATGGGTATGTCCTAACCTACCACAGGCACAAAGCCCATCCTTACTGCTACATCCATCGGAGGATAAAGGCTATTTCCTACCCAGAAAGCCAGTGTTTGTGGCAGCCTCATCAGGCAGTTGTGCCTTTGGCACTGAGTTCACATTCTTAAATGAGCTATGTTGTTCCTCCTCACTCCTCCCCAACTTAGAATACATTTCTCCTTTGTTTCACTAAATAGCTGCTGCCTTCTCCTCAAAGGAGCCTGCTTCTGTAGCACACAAGACACGCCGGTGTATCTGCATTCTATTTGCAAAGCATGATACAGGTACTTGCAGCCAAAATGTAAAGACAGCCACGTGCCCTGGCTGATGTTGTGCAGGAACATCATCAAGAGTTGGATGTGAAAAGGTAATGAGCCTGCATAGTTCGATCTGTCAGTCCCTGTTGTTCTTTCAGGATTCTTCATACACTCTTAATTGATTTTGCTGAGGCTTTTTGAAGTTGGAAGCGGTGCTTTTCTCCCTTTAAGCTCTCCTTTATTCTCACAGAGCTGCAGGATCAGAGAATTTAGATTAAGTTGGTTTTAAATGGAAACAATTTGTAGCCTGTGGCATTGTTCACACTTCCTAGCAGCCCGACTGCCATGGAGGCCAGGCCAGAGGGGAGGTGAGAGCTTCTGTGCTGACATGGTGGCAATAGGACATGGGTTTAATACCCACAGCCCATCCATGTTTTCCCTGTTGCATCTTTTAAACCAGCAAGGCAGCAGTTTTCCTACTGGATTTGTGGATGCCTTGTGTAAGCTGAGCCATGATGTGAATTCCAGCCCTGTATAACAGGTGACACTGACACCCTGTGCTGGCATTGGGACCTGGTTTCATGCCCTTGCCACCTTCTCTTTACAACCTCCCCTCGTCCCAGCTAACATGGAGAAGTTGCCAACCCAAATAGCATCAGGATTTACTTCAAGAAAATATGCCAGTGGGAAACAAATTCCTACAACGGCTTTGCTACGTGCAGTGATGGAGGGGTTTGAGGTCCTAGTGTAAGGGGAGGGGGAAGAATCTCCTACAGATGCTCCTGCAGGAACATGTGGGAGCTCAAATTTCCCCAGGCAGGAGGAGATTTCAAAGGGCTATGAGAGGCACTGAGCCCTCACAGGGCTGCAGAAGGGGCTAGGGCCTCGCTCTGGCACCCGGGAAACATCAGTGAGTGCTACAACACTTGCTACAACTCACCCTGAGCAAACCCACGCCCCTGAGACAAGGCAGGGGAGACAGGCAGCAGTGTCAATAAATCGATGGCAAAACAACTTCCTCCACCTGGGAAAGGGCTCGAGGAGCCCAAGGACTTTGTGCTGCCGCTTACCTCAGGTCTGGCTTTGTTTTTATTTTTTTCAAACCGCTCGCTTCTCACTCTCACTAAGCAGAGCCGATCGTGACTGCTGTATTTTTTTTTTTTTTAAATCCAGCTCCTTTCTGTCTCCTGCTCTTCCTCATTTAATTTTCTTTCCTTACAGAGTCGTGGCAGATTCCCCGAGCCCCTGGTGCGCCGGCTTATTGCACCGAAGGCAGGAGGCAGCCCCTCCTGCTGCTTGCACCAAGGACGTGAGCAAAGAACAAATCCCAGGCTGGCAGGAGGGGATCGCTCCTTGGGCACAGGTCAGGTGCTGCCCTGCATCACTGCTCGCACTGCACTCAGTGCCTGCTGCTTTTAGGGCAGGAGGCTTCCCACTGCCTGGTGGCTTTGGGTATTTCTGGGTTATTTGTGTGGTTCTTTTTTTTTTCTGTTTGTTTGTTTCCAGTTCACTTTTTTTCTTAATGGATAGAGCTGCTGGGGTTCCAGGAAGCGGCGCAGCTAAGTGTGGCTTTGGGTTACCAGCTGGACACAGGAGGTGCCAACTCGAAGCTGAAAATGGATATTCTTCATTTCCCCCCAAGCTGAACAACATTTGTTCTGCTAAATTCATCCCTTTCAAATAGAGATGGGCCTGCTGGACGTATAGATTGCCCTTTATGTGAACGACAGCAGCGCAGATCAGCTGCCTTGCTATGGCCATCTCCTTAGACATGGTGCCTCTTGTTTCATAGAGTCACAGAACGGTTGGGTTGGAAGGGACCTTAAAGCCCCCCCTCCCCCCCCCCCACAACCCCTGCTGTGGGCTGGGTGCCCCCACCAGCTCAGCCTGCCCAGGGATCCATCCACGCTGGCCTTGGGCACCTCCAGGGATGAGGCACCCACAGCTCTCTGGGCAGCCTGTGCCACTCCAGTTGTGGATGCTCTGTAAGCAGTGCTTTGTCTTGGCCACCTGAGGCTTGAATACTTTGGTTTTTTTGGGTTTTCTTTTTTGGGGGGGTGGCATCTTCCCCCCTGCTCTTATATTTCGTGTTACTCCAGGTGCAGACAAACATCCTCTTCCTGGAGCTGCTCTCTTTCTTTGCATGAAAATGTTGTTGGATTGCTGCGTTCACCTCATTCCCTGTGCCTCACGTGGCAGATAGCTGGAGGGAGCAGCTGGGGGCAGAAACCACTTCAGCCAACAAAGCTGCAGGCGGAGAGCACGGGTATTGCACCAGGACAGCCATCAAGACAACCTGCTGCGTGCGTCCCCACTGCTGGGGATACAGCGCGTGGGGTTGTGCAGGTGCATGCACATCTTTGCTGCAGAGTGATGCCCGTGGGGTTCTTGGGCTGGAGCTGGGCACCAGAGCAGTGCAGAGCAGCAGCAGAGGGGTGGCTCGGTGTGATGGTGACACAGGGAGAAAGCAGAGGGGCCCGGAGCTGCTGCAGAAATGCAGGCACGTCCCTGCCTGTCCCCGTGCTGCTCGTTCAGAGCTCGCTCGCAGCGGGGGCAAGAGCTGGGGGCAGCAGGAAAGGAACCCACTGCGCAGCCCTTGTGCGGAGAGCAAAGAGGTGCACTTAGCAGGCACTTGTGAAGCACTACCAAGGCAGGGCAGGAGGTAATTTTCAAGCGACGACGAAAGGCATATAAATAGAAGCAAGAGAAATATTGAAGCTGGCAGGGCCGCTTCGCAGATCAGAAAGCACAGAGCTGCAGTGAGGGAAGCAAGGCGTGTGCCCCGGGCCCTGATTGCTGCTCCAGCTGCACCAGTAACAACTTGCTTTCCTTATGGTTTCTTGCTTGATTTTCCCATTAGCCGTGCTGGGTGCAGGCAGGGAGGTGCAGCCCTTCCTGGTGCTCTCCTGCTGGACAAGCATCATCCTGGGAACCCGTCAGCCTGACCCAGGCTGTGATGGGTTGATGAGATTTTGCCATCTTTCAACCTGCAGCAATCCAACTCGGAGCCTTCCCACCCCGGGCTGCCTTGCCCTAGCTGTGGGAGCAGCCACTGCCCTTTGCTTTTACAGGCAAATCCCTTTTGCTCAACTTACGGCTGGTTTGCTTAAGCTTCTGTTTGCTTAATCTAATGCCTTTGCCTCTAACTTTGGAGGGAGAGGGAGCTGCAGCTTGTCCACCCCCTTTTTGCAATTAACTGCAGGATGCAATTAGCTGATTTCCTACCCCACTGTTCTGTAGGAACGAGCTACCTGTTCTGCTGCAGATGCTGCTCAAAGGATGGGAGAACAAAGTGATGTAAAACCACCCAACCTTTCAGAGTAGCGTCCAAGATAATGTTTCAGCCAACTCAAAGAATCTTCACTGTAGGGGAGCTGGGGATGCTCTGCCACCCCTGGGTGCTGGTCCCCGCTCTGTGCCTTGTCCCCAAGCACCCAGCACTCCCTGACACAGCCGTCGTTAAGCACTGCTTTTATTGCACAGTGCTGCCGTCTGCTAGCAAGGAACCGGTGCCTTATATCAGTGCATGCTTATTAAATTTACAATTCATCATCAAAATCTTACGACGTTGTTTTGCAGGGAAAGGCTTCTGTGAGGCTTGCTTCTTTTAATACCAACATAAAGGCTTCAAATGGTGCAATGTGTGTCGAAGCAGCCTTCAATCTCCCCCGAGCCCTCCGGCGCTGAAGCCCACGTGACGGGCAGGCAGCGCACCGCAAAGTGCAAATTACGGGTCCCAAACAGCTGCACTTCACCTCAACGTGTGAAATTTGTCACCAGACAGCACTAATGCCTCGGAGGGAACGGCCTGGCTGAAAACATGAGCACAGCCAGCTCTTTGCAAGGAGGTTGGTGCGAGCGGCTCGGCCCTGCTGAGCCCACTCAGTGCCCACAGCCCCAGTGGACTCCCCAGTTTGTTACGTGGGTGACCCCACGCTGCCCCTTTGCCCACCCTCTGTTAACTAAGCCCAGCCCCAGGGGAGCTCACAACGCTTCGAGCAGCAGCGTGGCCAAGATCCCAACAGCCCCTTTTCTCTTCCAGGATTTCAAGTTGCTTTTTCTTCTCCCATTTTCTCAGCTGACCCCTATCCCAAACCACAGCCGCGCACGGAGAATGGCACTGGGCTTTGGAGGAACTCCTCATCTCCAGCAGAAGGAAAAGCTCCAGGAGAGGCACCGACGCTGTGTGTTTGGCCACATCTACCCCAATGGGGCGGCTGGATGCATCGCACCCCAACCTGCAGCTCTGCAGCCTGCCCAGCGAGCCGCACAGCCTGAGACCACGGAAAGAACACACAAAGGGCGAGCTAAAAATAAGACCGAGGAAGAAAGAGGCTTTATTTATTTATTTGATGAAGCTGCTGGTAAACTTAAAAAGCTTTGGCCTGAAAGAAATAAATGTATCCGGCGTGTCCTTTGCCAGGGGGCTGAGCCTTCAGATACAAAGTGCTGAGCTTTTCCTACCTGGAGATGAAGGCTGGTGGAGCCGAGCACGTCAGCGTGATTCATAATGCACGGCAGCACCAGAACAGCCCCGTTCTGGGGAGAACGTTGAGGATTCAGCACAGAAATCACAGTGCATCCGTCTTCCTCTCCTGTGCTTTGTGGTGGCAGAAGCTTAACGGGCCCCACTTACCGGCAGTGCTTTCCATCATCTCCTGATGAATTAATCCTGACTCAAAGCAGCATGGACGAGGGAGAACGGTGGGTGCTGGACACCTTGCCCCAAGCAAGGCTTCTGCCCCTGCTGCCACACAGCGTTCTTGTGCCCAGAGCACTGAGTTACAGGATGGAGGAACAGGAAATTGAGTGTGGAAATGAACAGAACTGGAGGGAGGCCAATGGAGGCTGGTTACGGTGCAGGAGTAGAATCAGAATCATAGAATTAGCTAGGCTGGAAAAGACCTACAGGATCATCCAGTCCAACCATCCACCTACCACCAATAACCCCACTAAACCATGTCTCTCACCATGTCTCTCTCATGTTTCTTGAACACCTCCAGGGACGGTGACTCCACCACCTTCCTGGGCAGCCCGTTCCAGCGCCTGACCACTCTTTCAGAAAAGTAGTATTTCCTAATGTCCAGCCTAAATGTCCCCGACGCAACTTGAAGCCATTCCCCCTCGTCCTGTCACTAGTTACAAGAGAGAAGAGGCTGACCCCCAGCTCACTACAACCTCCCTTCAGGCAGTTATAGAGAGCGATGAGGTCTCCCCTGAGCCTCCTCTTCTCCAGACTGAACAATCCCAGCTCCCTCAGCTGCTCCTCATCAGCCCTGTGCTCCAGACCCCTCACCAGCTTTGTCGCCCTCCTCTGAACACGCTCCAGGGCCTCAATGTCTTTCTTGCAGTGAGGAGCCCAAAACTGGACACAGTATTCGAGGTGGGGCCTCACCAGGGCTGAGTACAGAGGGAGAATGACTTCCCTACTCCTACTGGCAACACTATTTCTGATACAAGCCAGGATGCCATTGGCCTTCTTGGCCACCTGGGCACACTGCTGGCTCATGCTCAGCCAAGTGCTGACCACCCCCCCAGGTCCGTTTCCTCTACTCAGTCTTCCACCCATCGAAGTGCACTGCTTGGAATGGAGAACAAGCCACAGCAGTGTAAATAAATATGCACAGAGCAGGAATTCAATTATGTTGCAGAATAACCCACACAATTACAATCCATATTAAAAGCCCAACGGTGGCATCGTAGAAATAACGGACATTTTTCCACGCTAGGCTGCCTTACAGGGCGCCCTTCAGTTCACCTGTGCTCCAGTCCTATATTGTAACACAGCAAAGCCCTGGAGGCATATGTGATGTCCACCACCCCCTCCTGGGGCAAAGCACACCTCAGGAGAACCGTGCTCCCCCTACGCTGCCACGGGCACGAGCAAGTCCTTTGCAGCTAGCAAGTCTTTGGTTTTCAGCATCCAGCCACCACCGTGAGCCTTCCTCCTGGCTCATCTGTGTCCTCTCCTTGCAGCAGGTGGGGCGAGGGCCTGCTGGGCTCACTGCAGCCTTTTCACCATGTAGGGGCCCTCCAGCTCGTAGCCGATCTTCCTGTAGTAGTTCCTCGTGCCAACACCTGCGAGGAGAACGACAAAGCCTTAATGCAGTGTTTTATCTGCCCTGCCCTCTGTGCTGAGAAAAGCTGCGAGGGAGAGAGGAAGGGAACGGCAGCGAACCGCATCTGGGAGATCAGACAAAATCCAAAGGCGGGCTCCCGGGAGCAGGCAGCCCAGCTGCAGGCACCTCTACCAGGAACTGAAGGGCTCTAGAGCCTGGCAGGCTCTGTCCCAGCGCTCCTAGAAATGAGCTCAGCTCCACTTCAGCTCGACAAGTGGGCTCCGCAGCCGCAATCCAATTTCCTCATTGAAGTGGAGGCTCCTCTCCTAATGAACCCCGCTGCATCCTGCAGCAGGACAGGTCTGTGCCAGCAGCCTCCCCCCCCCTTCACCTTATCTAATTACTCACATATGCAGACATTAGTCATCAGCAGAGGAAGGACTCAGCATCGCGGCACCGCTGTCCCTGCAGCTGGTGGGCAGGGATGGGAGGACAGACTCCGCAGCCCTCTCTTCCTCTTCCCCACAGCAGGGGGTGGAACCAGCTGATCTCTGAGGTCCCTTCCACCCTACGCCATTCTGTGCTTCTATGATTAATCTCAGAGCCTCCAGCCAGTTCCTGGAAACTGTGGCACTTGGAAATGGCTCTCCAGGAATGGCTGTGTCCCCACCGCACGGTGCCCGGCGTAACCCCTTCCTGCCTGTGCACCTGTGGCCACCTCGGCACCAGGAGCGTGTTGGAGAGCTGTGACGCGTTCCCCAAAGCATGCTGCAGTGCTTAGGAAGATGCCCGAGCACCACAGCTCCAGCCAATCCCTCCTCCTGGTCCTTAGACTGGATATAAGGAGAAGGATTTTTATGCTAAGGGTGGTGAGGCACTGGCACAGGTTGCCCAGAGAGGTGGTGGATGTCCCTGCAGGCACCCAGGGTCAGGCTGGACGGGGCTGTGAGCACTGATGGAGCTGTGGGTGTCCCTGTTCAGTGCAGGGAGTGGGACAGATGGCCTTTAAGGGGCCCTTCCAACTCAAACAGTTCTGTGATTCCTGCCCAGGAGAGCTGGCTCTCTGGCCTGCAGCAAGCCAACACCTGTATCAATACCTTGCCCCCAAATCCCCGGGGCTCATTAGCAGACACTGGGATGTGACATACAGACACTGGCAGTAAAACAGCAGAGCCACTCCACCAGCAGCCCAGAACTCAGGCGAAAGGATCAGCAAAATCAAAGCTGAAGAAGAATCCTCTTAAAGGACAACAGAGTAATTCAGATGACGGTTTTCAAACCACCTCGATTAGAGTTGGCTAACACTCCCTTTTTTTTTTTTTTCCTTAAGCTCTTGGGAAACGTGTAGATTTTAAAAGAAGGCAGCTGAGGTTGCAGCGGAGCATCGTGTGCTGCCTCCATTAATCTCAGAGCTATTAAGTGGCCCTAGTCAAGTGCCAGCTCCTCCTCGTTTGAGGGCAATGGGTTCAAGCCATTAACAAGACTGATGATGCAGCTGGCAGCCTCGTGCTCCTGGGGTCCCACGCAGTGCTGCCTCCTGAAGCACCTCTGCCGTCATCAAGCCGTGCTCGTAGCAGAACCTCTTGTACAGAACCACTGTCCTTCAACAGAACTACAGAATGGTTGGGTTGGAAGGGACCTTACATCCCACCCACACCCTGCTGTGGGCAGGGCTGCTACCCACCACATCAGGCTGCCCAGGACCCCATCCAGCCTGGGCCCAGGCACCTCTAGGGGCATCCACAGCTTCAGAAAGTTGGAAAGGAGCAGGCGAGAGGTGACTCAATGAGATCTTGGGGCATCCTGCTATCTCCAGCACTGCTGGAACCTTGTTTTTCAAGGCAAGAAGCTTTTTTTTTGAGGGGAAAAGTTCTCACGAAGATATCCCAAGAAGCAGCCATTGGGTTTGGGTACAGAAGGATGGAAGCCAAGGATCTGGCATTACAACCATTGGACAATCAGTTCCTAAAAGAGCTGGGAATTGAAGACATGGAATAAAAAAAAAAACAAACGGGGAGAGAAAGGCAGCGATGTGCTGCTCACAGGGCAGAGGGCAGAGCTCGTCCACGAGGCTCATCGTGCTGCAGCAGCGGGATCTGCGTTTGGAAGGGGGAAGGAAGGCAGGTGGGAGGTACGAGCTGCTGCACAAAGACTTCCTGGAGTCCAACCTGGTGCAATGGGAGCAGAGCAGCAGATGGGATCCCTTGGTGCTCAGCCCATGCATCTGCACTGTGCCTGGGATGCTGACTTCAGGCTGGACTTTTGGCTCCCCGGGCCCCTCCTTCCCACTGCATGCTTGGGTTGAAGCTGGGCAATGCGCCATGCGTTCAGACCTCGGTGTCTGGGCTGGATCTGCCTCTGGAGCACAGCTTGTGGCTTAGTTTTCTCTGAAAGGAACTGTGCTGAAATGCAGCAAGAGCCCCGAGAAGCAAAATGATGCACAGCAACTGAGGATGAGCTCAGGATTCACTTCAGCTGCTCAGAACCCAAACAGCAACAGACCCAGCCTACTGAGATGCCATTAATACAAATACTACTGTATACATGCATACAATACTACCTCTTTGTCTTCAGAGAATATCAGGAAATCACAGCCAGGGTGGAGGAAGGACGCTTTGCGATCAGCGTGCCACAACTGGGAAAGAAACGGGGTGTTGAAACGTGGAATTAAAAGCAGGCTGACAGCCAGCAGCCACGCTGCCTTCTTCCACAACAGCAGCAGAACTCAGTAGGCACTGCTGACTGGAATAAAAGATCCGTGGGGCACGAATGACTGCCCATAAATCATGACAAAGTCATCTCCATTGTGAGATCATCACAACTTTGTATGGATGCAAGGTCCAAACAATAGACAAAGGACTACGCTGCTGGCTTCTGGTCATCAGTGCACAAGAAGTAAGAGAATGAGAGCTATTAAACCAATGTGCATCTCGTCTGCTCACAAGTCACGCCAGGATAAGAGCTGGAGAAGCAATCCATAATGTCTAACAATACTGAAAGGAAAGTATGGGTGGCACCAGTTCTCTTCCCAGTCATAGCATCATCACAGAATGGCTTGTGTTGGCAGCGACCTCAAAGCTTCTCCAGTTCCAACCCTCCTGCTGCGGGCAGGGTTGCTAACCACTACATCAGGCACCAGCTCAGGGCCCCATCCAGCCCGGCCCTGAACACCCCCAGGGACACCTTGCTGCTCTGACTTACAGCGTGTGCACCTCAATGTCACATCTGCTCTCCCCAGTGAAAAGCAGCATCATTCCCAAAGTATCACAAAAAAAAATAACGCACAGGAAGGGAAGAGTAAGGCCAGGAGCTGTCACAAGAAGCTTTTTGACTTTCAAAGCCATCGCCAATTGCGTTTCTCAGTCTAGGCTTTTAAAATGGGCTTATAAACGTTAAACATTCCACACCCAACTTAGCAGTGAGTTTACTTTGAACTTAGATTTCAAACGACCCTTTCCAGATTAACCATCACCCATCTGGGAGCGCAGGGGCTCGGATCACTCCTGCCTGGGCAGAACCCACGGCCAGCTGAGGCTTTTTGGAAGCGTCCCTCGCCGCAATCTTCGATGACACATCCTCTGGCACCGGCTGCCCATTCATTTCACAGCCCTTTTGTTCTCTCCTTTTGGTGGTGGCTGAACAACGGCGAAGCCAACTGATAAAACCCCCAAATCTTTTTACCGTAACATTTAAACTGCAACATGAAACTAAAAGCAAACGAACCAACAGAGGACAGTGGAAGGTGACCGCTGTGTCAAGGTTAAACATTTCTGGCCCTGAAGGAGGATGGAGGAAATCAGCCTTCACTGCCCACGTGCAGCCCCCTGCCCGTGACCTTTCTATGCAAAGCCCATAAATACACCCTTCTGACTCAGCTCTGCCACACAGAAATATTGCAGTGCAGCAGCAGAGCCCGAGTATCCTCAAAGATTCCTTCACCATGGCTCACTGGGCACAGAACTAAGTGAAAATGAGATTGTTTTCAGGCTCATTAAAGAGCTACTAATAGTTCATAAAATTTCCATAGCAGAGACTTACCGAGGCACACGAGAGAATTATCTCTACACAGGCCTCCACATCTTTTGGCAACCACTGAAATCCTTCCCGAAGCAGCACAGTCAGGGCATGCAGCATCTCACAGCTTCCTTCCCCCTCGATCCATTTCTTAGAAGCAGTTACTGGAGCCCCGCGTGCCAGGCAGCATGAACCCACATCAGCTGAACCTTCCAAATTGCCTCCAACCACCCATGTGCCAACCGCAGTTCTGCTGGCAGTGAGAGCTCTCCCGAGTTTTATGGGACTGACTGCCTCACTCCGTGCTTTGCTTTGGGAAGAGAGAGCCCCGGGCTCACTGCATGGGCACCCGAATTGGCTGTAGGATCTCTGTTGGGTAGGGACACCGTGGCACCCAAATCGCTGTAGGATCTCCGTTGGGTAGGGACACCGTGGCACCCAAATCGCTGTAGGATCTCTGTTGGGTAGGGCTGTCCTTCAAGGGTGCTGAGCAAAGGATTATTGGTTATGCAGGCAATGGGGCAGGAAATGGTACCTGTCAAAGTGCCATGAACTTTACCCAGACCAGCAGCGAAACCCAAGCCAGCCTCTGGGATTTGGGGCGGCCGAGGCCCTCTCTGAGAACCTCCTTGTCCTCCAGGCATGTCTCCCGTGATCCGACTGATGCTGCCAGAGCATGAGGGGCACTCAAAGGCCATCATTCAGCAATCACAAAGCTCACATTTTGGAGCTCTTAAGACATGCGGTCGGGTGACTTGGAGAGTGACGTGAGCGGTGTGCAAGCCAACACAACCCCCCTTCTTCCCCGTGGTGTTGGTGGAGACTCGGGATTGCTTCTGAGAGAGAAGCTTTAGGTTTTTCTTTATATTTCTTGCCTCGACCTCCACCAAATCCAAGAAGAAACTTGGCTGGCTGTAAGAAAATGCCTTGTTGTGAAATCCACTGCTGTTCAGTTTGGACTTCATAGCACAGCCGGCATTTAACAGCACTTGGCAGCCACCCAGTGACCATCAGAGCCCAGGCAAAGGGACTTCTTCACGTCGGTAGGACCTACTTAAATGAGGAAGGGTCAAACCCATGGTTTCAAATACCTAGCAGAAGGGGAAGATGTGATAAAAGAACTTTTTCTTCTCTCTTGAGTACTGGACGCTAACCAAAAAAAACCACATCGCATTTCCAAAATGATACACGAGTTAAGAATGCACAGAACGTCCACGCACGGCCTCTGATCAGTTTGCTTTGGCATTTACAGTTTTCACAATGCTGGATTTTTACCTTCAGGGAAAACACGAGGCCGCCTCGCGTGAATGGCTACCAACCAACCGCCGCGAATGGTGACAATGGGGAGAAAGCCAAGGATGTGAGATAACCAGAACGCCTTATCACCACCAAGGAAATGGAAAAAAACCAACACCGTTAACATCTCTGGGGAAAACTGAGCACTTCAGAGCAATCAGAAACGTTATTAATTTAAGAAGCCAATGAATAACCCTTACATCAATCCCCGCAGCAAAGATGTGTTTTTTTTTAGATTAGACAATAGGCAACTTATTTCTCAAAAGCTCTTCAAGATCTAGGAGATAAAAACCTCTGGAAATTACAAGTAGGGCGGTTTGGAAACGTTACCCAGCATCTCACAAATGTGATGCTCTCCATTTTCAAATGAGCACAGAAAGGAAGCACAGACACGCTCCCTTCTTTTAAAACAACGCGTTCTGATGAGAACTACAGAGAACCACTAATGCTATGGCAGCCGTCAGAAAACACACACTGGGTAATGCAAAGGGAAAGTAGGAAGAGCCCTGGGCTCTGAGAGCTCTCCTGCAGAGCTCTTCCCGTGTGTTCCAGCAGTCTCTGGAGGGACCAAGCGCAGGATGGGAGAGTTCAGCACTTCGTGACCTCCTCCTGCCGCAGCAACCAGAAAGAGCTAATTAGCGCCGCTGTTAGACTTGTGATTTAGGTACATCTTTATGTACGTACATGATTATGCACAGCGCTTCGTAATCCTTTCTCTAGTAAGGGCTAAGTGATGAACAGCACCAAAGCCGCCAGCAGCAATTGTGCCTAACCTGCGTTCAGTGCGTGTGCTGCTGTTTCGGGGGCCTGGAGGAGAAACCCACACCTGAAAGCCTCTATTTCTTCTGCCAAATGAGAGTCTCGCTTCCTTCCCAGCGTTGTTAAACTTCTGTTTTCACAACACCTCTGCCTATCAGGGTGGTGCTGTTATCACCACGTCCCACAAGAAGAGCCGAGATCCCAAGCAGCCTGGAAATTTGTCTGAAATCTCAAATCACGGCTGTGTTAAGAAGTGTTTTGAAGCCCGGGGTCTCCCTTCATCAGCTCCCCAACTCCTCTGCTATAAAACGCTTTCAGATTGGAGACTGGATTACTCCTGAAGGCATGACCCACAGGCAGAAAGCCCTGAGCACCCCTGGCTCCCCCCCAGCCACATCCAGCCTCTGCTAGCAGAGCCCACGTCAGAAGGAGCGCTGCGGATCTGACGCAAATGCAAAGAGATCAGCCCTGTTCTGACAAAGCTCCAGCTCGTGGTCAGCCCTCCTGCTCGATAAACAGCACTAATGGGAGAAACAGCTCCAGTAACAAACAGGCAGACCTCTGTTCTCCCCTTTGCAACCTGCTCTTCATGCACTACACCTTTAATTTAATGGAAGCCAGTTTAACTCTACAATGGCTTCACCTGCTCTAGGACCTGGCCAATTTGAAAAGCTCTGTTCTTCTTTTGCATCCCTCAAATCCCTGTATTTAACTCCTGGAGGGACAGCGGGGGCTGCAGCAAGGAGCCTGACAGCCCTGCACACCCAAGTGCTCACAAGGTGCAAACACAGCAGCGCTGCTCTGGGAGGGTATTTTGGTACCTTGATAGAATAACTTAGTGAACTGCTTGTGAAGTTTTAGCAAAGCAAAGTGTTGTGTCACCATCCTCATTTCTGATGGGTTCGAATTAGCTTTTGAACCATCAAAGACCAGTTCTTCTGAAGTATTTTTGGTCTCACATTTAGATAGCATTAAAGGTTTCCCTAGGATCAGCTACCTACTCAACCTGTAGGTCTTAGGGTTTTCTTCCGAAAGCTGAGGTGGAGGGGCACACACTGGACGAGATGGAAACAGGCAGGATCCTTATCTGCTCTGCATTCCACATCTCTGCGGGAAGACCCTGAGGGTGGCATGGGGACATCAGGTTGGGTATCAGGAAACCTTTCTTCTCCAAAAGAGCAGTGATGCAGTGGCACAGGCTGCTCAGGGAGGTGGTGGGGTCATCATCCCTGGAGGTGTTCAAGGAACTTAGAGATGTGGCACTGAGGGATGTGGTCAGTGGGCATGGGGGGGTGGGCTGGGGTTGGACTGGGTGATCTGAGAGGTCTCCACAAGGAAAACCACAGCAGAAGCTTTCTGATATTACCAAATGGATCACTCTTATTTGTTCTTAAGGCTGAATCTCAAACCCAAGACTGTCACCAATACTAACAGGTAGAACTAAGGCACTGGTTTTGCAGCATCCAACTTTCGGGGTGCCTCTCAGCACACAGGAGATGCCCTGCTTACGGTTAGAGCTGCAGACTTGCCATTTAAAAATCAGTTAAGAACCATCGCGGAGCTTCCAGATGGTGAGCTTCCATCTCATTGATCTCTTTATTGCAGAAGCAACATTTCATTAATGACTACACAGGCCTGGCCCAGCCCAGCTGCACTGGCAGCATCCCCTGTCCGCAGCCACCATGCCAGCACGGCCTTTATGGTGACAGATGAAGCCCAGAGCTCGTGGATCTCCTGACTTTAAACCATGCACAATTAAATATTTACATGCAAACCCTTCTCTCACACTTAAGCAAAGCGCTGCCACCGGTGCAACCACCAGGCCTTGGGAGAGATGCAGGCAGCGAAATGTTTCTGCCTCTCGACCCCAAATTTGTCAAGTTCAAGGTCTGCGAGATGTTAGATGCACAGGCTGCGTAATGTCTTGAGGCTTCTTCCAGAGATGGTTGCTGAAACATTCATCCCATCTGGCAAAGTATTACTGAGAGACCGGGGATTTGGGATGACTCACCGAGCACCGGAGGAATTCACGATCAATTTTCTCTCCGAAGGCCTGGGAGGCTCTCAGCGCCGAGGCAATCTCGAGAGCGAGGCGCCCAGTTATTAGCACAGCAGCCTACCTGGGCCCCCACCTCCCCCATGGAACCCCTACGGAGCGCTCTCCCCCCACAGCTGTGGGGCTCAGCTCCAGCAGCCGCCCGGCTCAGGAAGGCAGGGGCTTCTCAGAGCCTCTCTTGCTCATCAGAGCCAGGAGGAGGATGACGTACACCAGTGTCTCCGTGCCGAGGAACAGCTAAAAGGTGCCGCAGAGCTGCAGCTGAATAGCTCAATCAGACACTAATGACCTCTGGTAACTAAAACCGGTGGGAGAAAAGAGCAGAAAGCCCCACAGCCACCAGGGATCCCTGCAATGTGTTCCCCTAAGCAACAGGCACACGCAGCAGCTGCAGTGGCTCTGCCTGGTAGTTACCACCTGACACCTTCTTCCTAAAAAGCACCAGGACCCTCCAAAGCACAGCGCTTCTGATGAACAAGAAGCGAGAAACACCAGGAGAGGAAAAATCTATTATGATTTAACTTCATTTTTGGGGGCACTTCTTGCAAATTCCCAATACAATTCCTAGAAGTTGGGGTGTTTGCCTGGGCCCCAGGAGCAACGCGGGTGGGCAGAGCCACTCGGCCACCAGCCCCACTCCCACCTCTGCAGTGCGAGCAGCGTCCATGTGACAGCAGATGAATGAACGCTGCTTCGGAACGGTGCAGCCCTCAGCCCCCACCTGCTCTGTGGAAACATAAGGAGAGATTTTTACACTAAGGGCGGCAAGGCACCGGCACAGGTTGCCCAGAGCGGTGGTGATGTCCCTGCAGACACCCGAGGTCAGGCTGGACGGGGCTCTGAGCACCTGATGGAGCTGTGGGTATCCCTGTTCAGTGCAGGGAGTGGGACCAGATGGCCTTGAAGGGTCCCTTCCATCTCACCCAGTGCTGTGGTTCTACAAAATACCGACTGGCTTTGTTCTGAACACAAAGCACGCGGAGCCGGGCGGTTCGTGAGGGCTGTGTGCGTTTTGCTCCGGTTCCTCCCCATCTCCTCAGCTCCTCTGCTGCTCCCATTAAGGATGCCCGGCACCACCTGATCCCACACCGCCGCCATTCAGAAATCCAGCCTGCCTTCCCCTCACCACCTCCGGCCCCGGCGCACTCGGGCGTGAAGCATTCCTGGCCTGCGTCCATGTTAATTTTCTACTTGACAGCACACAAATAGAAACCTGGTCTGGGGGAAAACTGATCATCTTGCCGCATAGTAATTAGCTTACGGCGGGGAGCGGCGGCGGTGCCAGACCTCCACGCCGCGATAAGGCTGCTACGTCACCGAGACCGAGCGGGGCTACGGAACAATCTCGCTGCAGGGAGACATGAATGCGCTGCTTCGGAAGCCGGGCTGTGCCGGTGTGGATTTGGCTGTGGTTCCAGACGCCTCTCCCGGCCTGGGAGCAAATTATCGATGAGTTTTGCTTAAAGGCGAGCGGAGACGGCGTAGGCACAGGTGACAAAATGCCTGCACTTAGAGGAGAAAGGAAAGGGTGGTTGTTAATGGAGCTCGGCGCGTTCGGTTTTAACAGGGCAAGCACCTGCGGTGGGGGAATTCAATCGCATCCCTCACCCCTCCCGAACAAGCATCTTCTGCGCAGAGATAAGGAGACAATCCTGTTGGTACAAGCCAAGCCAGCCCGCTTTCCTGATGCCAGCATAAACAGATAACGCTGACAGACGTCACAGCAGCCGCTGCAGTCGAAAAAGCTCTTCCGTGCAAGAGCACTGTATTTATAGAGCTGGCTTTTAGCAGCGGAAAAATCATTTACAATCCTCACAGCGCGTCGCTGCTTTGTCTGTGCATTGCTGGCCCTTGCCCTTGGAGTCGCCAGCAGCCTCACCTATGGCACCGTGGCTTCCAGGTCCACCACGCCAGGCAGGCGGCTCACCTGCTGCAAGCTGCGTGCCCACAGGGCCAGCCAGCAACACACCAGTCCCATAAGGACGAGACGGGAGCATGAAGTTGCCTGTCTCCTTTTAGCAGCTGCTTTAGGATAGGTGGATCGGGACGGAGACAGCTATTAGGAAGCTGGATACGTTCAGTTCCTCTGCTGGGAACGAAAGGAATCCTCAAGGCACTGCCTCATCTTGGCAGGTGAAACTGGGATTGTGGGGGGGTAAAGCCAAGAAGCCAAGTGCTGTCACAGTTAAATGGCAGCCGGCTTCTGCCGTGTGCAGGGCTGGGTGGGGGCAATCACTTGTGCTGACACACAGGCAATGCCTACAGGGCTCTGCATGTGCCACTGCTGTGAAGTTCAGTGGCTGTCACACAGAGCAGACGGGTGTGAATATGTGAAGGGCACAGAGAGGCAGTGCTGGATGGTACGGCTGGCGTTTTGAGATGATCCCACTGGAAAACCACATGGGTATCAGCAGTTATCCCTGAGGCTGGAGGGGGCACATCCTTTAAAACAAAACAAAAGCCCCAGAGCACGCAGGAACGTTACACCCAGAGCCAAAGCAAGGTGCTTTAGTGCCAGGGCAGGATGTGGGTTTGGCACTGCCCCGACCCTTCTCACAAAGGGGAGCATGAGATGAAGGACTTGGCAAGGAGCTGGAGAAGCACAACAGCCCAGAGCCTGGAGGGGCCTGGAGGAGCGTGGCACAAAGCCAGGCTGCCTGCACAGCCTCTGACACATGGCTGTCTCTTGTCCTTTTAAAAGGAAGCGGGGAAACATTTCTGCCATGTTTTTCAGTACGATGCTCAACTACTGTGTTGTAAAGAGAAGAACGCCAGGCTTGAAATGTTATTGTTCAGATGTTTCAAGTAGTTGTAAAGCACCGGCTTCAATCTCTCTGGTCATCGTTACTGTAAAAGGCAGCCTCCAAAATCAGAGGGTGACAACAGAGTCATCACATTGGTGCTTAAAGGGAAAACGAAGGACCTGTAATGGATGAATTTGTTCAAGCACATCGAGTCTGGAGCTGTACACTTCTGCGGGTTAGAAGGGAGAGGACTCGTAGGATGGCTTGGATTGGAAGGGATCTCAAAGATCATCCAGCTCCAACCCCTGCTGCGGGCACTACAGCAGGAAGCCCAGGGCCCTGTCCAACCTGGCCTTGAACCCCTCCAGTCTTCTGATATTTCAGAATTTGCTACACGCTACTTTCCAGGAGCTCATGGCTGGTACTGTGTTAAAGAAATAGTGTAATTCTTTAAACACATAATTTTCCTGAAACCAAAGCACTGCAGTGTAAAAACACCAGTCCAACTGTCATAGAACCACAGAACGATTACGGTTGGAAAAGAGCTCTAAGATCAGGAAGTCCAAGTCCAACCCATCCCCACCAACCCACGTCCTACCTCGAGCCACCGGTGTGCACATCCCATACGACTGCTTACAGGACTAGGGACTGGTGGGGCTATTTATGGGATGCAAGCAGCAAAGTCAAAATTATGCTAACAGGAATGCTCAAGGAGACACTAGGAAAGCCTACAGTGAGGGCTGTCCTTCGTCTACCTTGACTTAGGCTGAAGGACGACTTCCCCCTAGACTGAGATACAACACAAGGCATTCCAACCAACACCAGAAAGCTCACGGAAAGGGATGGGGAACGGAAAGGGATGGGGAGAGAAGTTTATCAGCTGTTGCAGGCAGATAGACTGGCAAGGCAGGAAGTCCCTGGGGGCTATCAAATACAAAGGCACACTCTGCAACTCCAGAAGTCCTCTGGCAGCCAACGGCTGGAGGGAGAGATGTCATATCCCTACCTGCTATTTCCTCCCTTCCCCAGACAGCCAGCACTGCAGTGTCAGAAGTGACACTGATGTGGCCTGCTGCAAAGGCACAATCTGGAGCATGCATGCTGCAAGTGGGACAGAAGAACAACAGGTACGAGGGCTGCACCGTGCTTTCGCCGCGGGCTGGGAGGAACGCGGGTTACGACGGCTCAGCTCGCTTGTTTGTTCTAAATCATCCTCTGAATGCTGTGGTTTCTGACCAAAAAAAAAATCCGCAATGGTTGAGTCACTGCACACAACTGCTCTTCACTGACTCCCAGAGGAAAGCGCTGAGACCTATGGGCTGCAGAAAGGGAGGTACAGCCTCCACATGGAGCTCACCCAGATCCCACCTGCCACTTGGACGGGGGGACAGGAGCAGAAGGGATTGGGAGAGCAGCATCCTTCCCAAAGGAGAGGAAACGCTGACTGCAGAACTCAAGCACCAAATGCAGAGCTCAAGCACTGACTGCTGCCAGAAAGGGAGAAGTGACGACAAGTGCAACGAGCTTCCTGGCCCAGCCACCGGCCTCAAGCACCATGCTTGGACGTTTCCAGTGCCTAAGGGACTTGTGGACATCAGAGGAGCAATGTGTTTGCAAGAGTTTTAGTGCAGTTTGGTAGGGGTGGACTTTTTTAGAGGGGAAAAAAGACGTAAATCCAAAGCAGGTACAACCAGAAGGAAAAAGAAAATAAAAAAACCAACACCGACAAAAAAAAAAAAACCAACAACAAAAAACACAACAACAAAAGGCAAAGAAAACACACATGCAATTACAAATGCTGGAAAATGGAAAAACAGACATTTCAGATCAGACCTCCCCAGAGCTCTGAATAATGGAGTGATGCCTCCAGGGTCTACCATTCAGCTACCCAAGCCTGCATACTAATACACTACTCACATCAGAAGAGTAGAAAGGCACCACTCATGCAGAAAATTACCTTAAATGAGCAACGACTTCATGATAAACAAGCCACTCGCTTTTTTTCACTTTGCTCTTTGATTTAGGTGGTGGGGGGCACCTCCTCCTTACCATGGAGGAGCAGGGAGCACAGTGATGGCTCTGTGCACATGCCCTGCAAGCAGGCCCCCGATGCCTCGCTGTCGCAAATACTGGATTCTGGTTTGTTTGGTCAAACTCTCAGACACGACAGTGCACCACCAGCACCCAAGAGCAATGGCTTCTCCCATTCCCCATCACGTTGGCACCATCATTTCCCTCCGCGATACCAGAACCCAAAGTGCCCTTCCTGCCTTGCGAACGCTCATCTTCCCTTACAAATGCACTCATTGATTCCATAGTCAATTAAATGCGCTTCTCCCACCGGCCCTCTTCAAATGAAGTGATATTTAACGAGACGCTCTGCGAGGCAGCTGCTGTAGAGCCCAGCCTGCTCCGTGCATCATTCCCCGGTTCACTGCCCATGATGGCTCCTGGGTTCCCAACGCCGGGGTCCTCAGATTTTCCTTTGTTTGGAAGTAACCTTGCATGGTTTTTAGGCACCATTGTAATAAGCGACGGCAACCAGCTTAAACCCTGCTGCGTCTTTCTCCGTTTCTGCCTGTAGATTAAACACCTCTAAGAGCAAAGAGATGCATTACCAGAAGACAGGTTCGGCTGAACCTGCTTATTCCAAGAACAGCAGGGAGAACAAAATACTCTGGAAGGAGTCCGCTGGGAAGCACTGAAATTTGTTCCTAGGAGTGCAAGCAAATGCACTCTGAAGGAGTGCAGGCGCTGATGGCATTTGTTTGTACAGTCCTGGTTTGCATGTAATTGAGAAAGAAAATCTGCTAACTCTCATGAGCACGCAGCTCTTGACAAAGGGAGAAGTCCTTACCCCTGCTCTGCTCGGGGTGATGGCAGCTCTGAGATGCAGGATGCTGCCCAGGGCACAGGGCGAGCTGGTACCTCGGGTGGGACATCCCCCACTCCCCATCAGCCTCCAGCAGTGAGCACAGCTCGCTGCAGATAAGCCTGCCTTAAGCCACACGTAATTCTTGGCTAAAGCAGCAGTTGGAAAGCCGGACTGCGAGCCTGCATCAAATTCGGATTGTAACCACGACAAAGATGAAACCTGCAACTTGAGGAAATCTACACTCAAAGCTTTCACTGAAAACAAGCTTTAATCCCTTCACCTCGCGCAGCCTTGAAAAGGAGGATTACCAGCGGTGGGCGGTGCGGGAACGCTGCTGGTCAGAGAGGAAGATTCCCATGAAAGAAAACTACTTATTTTTAAATCCCTAAAAACTGCTATTGCTCACAGTTCTGATTCAGGTCTATTTATACCCCCGCGCGTTATAAGTCACTCGTATGGAAGTCACCTCCATCTCTTCATGAGTCTGACTAATCCAAACTCACAATTTGTGTTGTATTAATATCATTATCAATGTGATCGTTATTATTGGGGTTTCAGAGGCTAGAGAATCGTTTGGGTTGAGAATGGGGAAAGGGTTGTTCAGGAAGGAGAGCGCACAAAGAATGTAGCCCCATCCATTCAATGCCGGCCCACTGCATTTTGTGCTAGGTTGGTCTTACTGGTTCCTCCTCTGCTTACTCCAAGAAAAGCTCCTTCAGAGCTTCCTAGCAAGGAAGCTGTTGTACTCAGCACTGGCAAGGCTGCACTTCCGCTGTTGTGTTCAGCACTGGGCCCCTCACTACAAGAAAGACACTGAGGTCCTGGAGCGTGTCCAGAGAAGGGTAACAAAGCTGCAAAGGATCTGGAGCACAAGTGTTATGGGGAGCGGCTGAGGGACTGATGGGTCAGTCTGGAGTAGAGGAACTCAAGGGAGACCTGTATCACTCTCTACACTGCCCTGAAAGGAGGTTGTGGTGAGGTGGGGGTCAGCCTCTGCTCCTGGGTAACAGCAGTAGGATGAGAGGTGATGGCCTCAAGTTGTGCCAGGAAGGGTCAGGTTGGACATTAGGAAACATTTCTTCTCAGAAAGAGAGGTGCTGCAGTGGCACAGGCTGCCCAGGGAGGTGGTGGGGTCACTGTCCCTGGAGGTGTTCAGAACTGTGGGGATGTGGCACTGAGGGACGTGGTCAGTAGGCACAGTGGGGTAGGATGGGGCTGAGCTTGGTGACCTTAGAGTTCCTTTCCAACCTGAATGATGCTGTGATTCTATGAAAGCATGAAAGGAACAGGCAGAAGGCTCCATGCCCCTGAAGTGATCAGATTTCCAAAACTTAAAACTTATCTCAGTGCATTATTGCCTAGGGATTGTGGACTGCCCATATGCACAAAGTCTAAATAAATGAAGATTGGTTCCCACTTTCCAAAATATGCTCAGCTGGGACAGTTGATGAAAGAAAGGTGAAAGTCTCTGGTCCATACTACACAGAAGTTAGGCCACATGACTTTAATACAGGCTACAAACAAAGGTATTTTATGATATTTTATGTCTGAATATACATATAAAAACAGAAAAGCTTCCTACCAAAACACAGAATGCCAGGGTTTGCAGGCATGCCCTTGCTTAAGGACAACAATATTCCTGCTCATCCCTACACTGAAATCCCAGCTAAGACATGATCAAGCTTATTTTCAAAGCTGTTACGGTACTAAACCTTCAAAACTGAAGTTCATTAAGAACTACGCAGTAGCTATTCCATAGCACCAATCCGCCAGTATGGCTTTATCCTTGGCTTCTCCCAAACTCATCTAATTAATTTCTTTCCAAAGGCTATCCATCTAAAGCACGCAAACATCACGGAGCCAATTCATTACCATTCCCATGTTTCTACTTATCTCGGGCCACTTCTTCTCTTGTTAACGGCCGGTGAGATTGGCATTTCTAACAGCAATGGCCCTGCAATGGCAGCACAGCCCCCGGGAGCCCTGTTGAACCCCATCCATCCCCCTGCAGCGCTTCACAGCTCCATCCTATGGCCCCTGGAGCACACCCTGCCAGTCGGTGAGCTCCGAGGCAGCCCACGAATCAACACCCAAGATGAACTACGGGACGCTGATTACTCGAGTGATTTATTACTTCCAGGGAGACCAAAGGGCTATTTACACGAGCAAATTAAGATACTTCAGAGTACCATCAAACGTGCCCTGGAACTTTCCCTCTGATTTATATGCCAGCTTGGTTAATGTTTTTCCTTGCAGGTGACTTTAACGCCGGTATGATGCATCAGATTTACTTTTAGAAAGTTCCGAACCTCCGTTATTATCTGTAACTGCAAAAGGCAAAGGCAGGAGTAGCACAGTTTCCTTAAACACATGAGACAGTACGCTCGAGCAGCACCAGCAGACTGGGGGATGAGTCACCGACAACAACGAGCCATTCCATCTCTCGTGGAGACTGCTGAAAGCAGGTGGGATGGGTTTCATTCCCATTCACAGCCTTGGGATAGTGGGTGCCTGGCTTAGGAGGAAGATGCTGGGATCAGTCACCCCAAACGGGTTATTACGGTCCCACTGGTCTTCATCAGGAGGCAATTGCAAATTACTCAGTCGTCTCCCAGTTGCAGGTTTGCATCAAGTGATTTGACAGCAATGCCCGATACAGAAGATGAAAACGTGAGCACCTCACCCAGTGCTGCAGGGGGAGGAATCTCAGCCCTCCTTGGAGCAAGATGTGGCAAAGTCAAAGACACAGCACCCGACCAAGCAAAGGGACATCCACACTCATGGGGAGGTGACAAAATGTCTCGTTAAGGGCACCGACCGGGTTACACGTGGGAAGAAAGCAGAGGGGAAAAGATTATGCTTGGAGTCCTCTGGGGCATCCGGACAGACGAAAATGAGCTCTGGCAGCTCACATGTGCTGCTATGGAGGAGACAGGTCTGGAAGCAGTGAGGATCTGATGGACATAGTGAGGAGGGCAGGAACAGTGACTGCTGCCTCTGTCAGAAGGGCTGCAAGCCACTTGGGCAGGATGGCAACGCTTCTGCTGCAACCTCACTGAAAGCACATCAGGCTTTTTATCTTTTTTCTTTCCCCGTTTTTCTTAATTTGTGACAATATTGCTTGTTTTAGATGTTGTACAAAAATGTTTCCTTTTGAAGTTACCTTAATCTGTCGGAATTAAGTGCATTTCCAAGGGGACTTCACACTGTGCTCCAATCCAAGGCTGGGACAAATAACCAGCCAGAGACTGAAAGACCCAAGAGCAGCCTTTCCAAATCTGAAGAGGGGGCTGAGAAAGAAGGGGACAGACACTTTAGCAGGGTCTGTTGTGGCAGGACAAGGGGAAATGGTTTCAAACTCAAAGAGAGGAGATTTAGATTGGATATAAGTAGTGAGGCACTGGCACAGGTTGCCCAGAGAGGCAGTGGTACCCCATCCCTGCAGACACCCAAGGTCAGGCTGGACGGGGCTCTGAGCACTGATGGAGCTGGGGGTGACCCTGCTCATTGCAGGGAGTGGGACAGATGGAATTTAAGGGTCTCTTCCAACTCAAACCACTCTACAATTCTATGACTCCTGGAGCTCTCTGACATACCCTGTTCCCACATTTCCCACACTGGGTGTGTTGTGGCACTATTTAATTAACTAGGATTGATGTAGCCATTAAATGCCACACTGGAAAATACTGTTGAAGAAAGGACACCATTAAAGAAACCACTGCAACAAAACATTAATAAAACATGCAGTACAAAAATGAGAGAGAGAGCCCTACGAGAGAGATTTTCAAAGCAGATTTCTCTTATGTGTTCCTCTCTAATCGGCAGTGAAAATTGTGCAATATGTTGGAAACGTTGCAACGGGTTCCCAGATTAAAAATCTATTTTGAAAGCAGAAGTAGCAAAAGCAAGCCCATCCATCCTCCATTGGAGAAAGAACTTTTGGCTGCATTTGTATTTCAGATAAAACTTAGAGGAGAACTGAAATTCAAGTGATAACATCTCCAAGGAAACAGCTGGAAAACTTCTGTTCTTTGCAGATGCTGCAGTACTCTGTTATAAAGACAAACTGTACCATATTGTACTTCACAGTCCAGAGGAACATGAAGATAAAAATCACAGCTGAGGTCTTCCTACGATGACACAAGCTGCATGCATCAAAGCAGGCTTCTGGCACTGCATTTCAACGCAAAGAAAACATTCTCTGTATCACTTTGCTAAACTACAGGTAAAATTAGTAACACCAATGCTTTAGCAGATCTTTCTTTTTTTTTTTTCTTCGTAATTGCTGTACATTTTCTGCTCTTGTTGAAACGTTCTTTAACGCAGAGGGATTACCATGATACATTCCCCCCACGCATCCAAGTCAGGATGTTATTAGTGAAAAAGAAAACGTTTCCACTTTCTCTGTTTTATTGAGGAAATACCAGGTATGGGCATTTCTCATCCGCATGCGATTCCCAGTTCAAACTGACTCCCCTGCAGCAGCAAATAGAGAAACACGATTGCCTTACATCTTAAGAAAAGAACAGGGAATCCAGAGAATACAGAATCATTAAGGTTGGAAGAGAGCTCTAAGTTCATCAAGTCCAACTGTCAAGCCATCATCACCATAGAATTGTAGAACCATGGAATCATTAAGATTGGAAGAGAACTCTAAATCATCAAGTCTATCAATACTGCCCACTACCCATGTCATAGAATCATAGAATTAGCTACGTTGGAAAAGACCTACAGGATCATCCAGTCCAACCATCCACCTACCACCAATAACCCCACTAAACCATGTCTCTCAACACAACATCTAAACGTTTCTTGAACACCTCCAGGGACAGTGACTCAACCACCTCCCTGGGCAGCCCATTCCAGCGCCTGACCACTCTTTCAGAAAAGCAGTAATGTCCCTCAGAGCCACATCTCCACGCTAGGCATCAGCTACGACCTGCACCTCGCCCTCGCTCAGACTCTGGCCCTTGCCACAGGCACTTGCTGAGATGGCCCACTCCAGCTTTCATGGTCCTGTGACATGACCCATCAGGAAGCACACACACGGGCTGTTCATTCAGCACTCAGCAGCTTTGGATCAAACTGGTGTTTTTCTGCTTTTCGGTGGTGTTTTTGGTGGGGTGGGAGAGGATTATTGTTATTTTTGTATGCGGTCTGTATTACAGCTCTTCTGGTCAAGTCCCCCCAGCACCCACTTGGCCAACTTCCTCTGTTACATAACTTATGTGCCCGTAACAGCTTTCTGTAGCCACCGTAACTGCTAATATAAGAACAAATTAAAGCACAAAGGTAGTCCTGACCTTGACTTCACACACACACACACGCACCATGAGCTGGCGCCGCTCTCCTCAGTCACAGCGCCTTGCAAATGAAATAGGAGAAAGGGCTGCAGCTCTTTCTTGTACAGCTTGCTTCTCCATGATAATGCTTAATGTATCCTAAAAGCACATCTGTCCACCCTAATGACGGCACTTGCAGAAAGGCTCTAAAGTGGAGGCTGGCAATTTTCTATCCTCACAAGCTCTGGAAAGTGAGCCCTCAGCAATAACAACCTGTGACGAGGCCAAAGCGGCGAGTTCAGAAATAGCAGCCTTGGGAGGAGGAAGGCACCCACGGTCACACAGCCTGGCACCCAGAGCAGGATGGCTCCCCACAGCATCCTCTGGCACGCTGCTCATCATAGCAGCACTGTGCTGGATGGAGCCAGGCTGGAATTTGACTCCGCCACTAAGAAGCATCTGCTGATGCTCATTTCAATGGTCACAGCAGTTGGTGTTGGCTGTAGTGGGTTTGTTTGCAGATTAAGGGAAGAAAAAAAGGGATGAAGCAAAGATACCTGAAATTACAGCAATTTTCCATGACCCGTGCTCCTCTTTGGCTATTCTTTCTGCCTCCTCCATGAGTAGCATGCCAAACCCCTGTAGCAGAAGAAATAACAGCAATATAAGTTCTGTAAAAACCGAAAGCAGAAGCAAGGTCAGACTGTAAGCATCGGAACACTTCCAGGAGACTTCTTATGTTCAGGCACAGGAATGACCAAAATCTCAGTGCAGGAAGAGCACTGAACAGAGGTGTGCTAACGCTGAACTTCAGAGCAGCTTTCTCACCATTGCGTTGTTTTTTTTGGTGTGGATTTTTTTATTTTTTTTTTTAAATTGTGAAATTATTCACAGGCAGCTCCAGTGCCTGACAGCTTCTCAGTGGCAGAAACAGAATGAAGTTAAACCCTGTGACAATCAAGTTGGTAGCGAGCAGGTCTGTCCTGCTGAAATCACCAAACTGGATGCAGTTGCATATGCTGCCAAATTGCAAGTCTGACATCAGCTGCAATGGATGTGGCCACACCATGGCACTTTGTGGCAGTCAGAGTGCTGCTACTGGCTTTTCCAATACAACCACTGGTCTTTCCAACATAACCAGTGCCATTTCTGATACAACCACTGCCACTTCTGATACAACCACACCCTTGTTGCCGCACAATCATTACTCTCACCACCCTCCAGGAGCTGTTACTATCTACAGGACCCATCTGGGGCCATCCTCAAAACCTGCACCAAGTCCGTGCGTGCCTCCTGCAGACCCGCACCGCTCTCCAGAGCTCAGGGCACAGCCACGAGGCTCAGCTCACAGAACAGAAGATGCCAAAGCAAAAGGAATTGCAGAAGACCATGTTAATATTCTGGATCAGATCCATGCCTCTATTTACGTTTGGAAATCTTGCACAGCACGAGCGCTACTGCCATCAAAATAATGCTTTGAAACAAGGGAATAGCCTTTCCACTCTACTTAACAACTTAGTTGTCCTATATATCTGGGGATAATTGATTGGATTAATTCACTTCTAACACTAGGACACAGGAATTACGCTTGGCTCTTTGTCCATCTGTCTTCCTGACAAAACGTACAGACTTGGGCTGTGCTGAAACTGAAGTGGATGTGATTTAATTCTAAAAACACTTCACACTTAACAGGCATTTTTAAGTAATACACTGAAATCTTCATTCTGAAGTGTTGTTCTAATCAGAAATTGTCCCCACAACCGCAAAGAACTCTTTCTGCTTAACGTCTCGACAACTGACTATTCCAAATGAACGTCAGTGCTTCATATGCCGTGACATTTCAATTTCCAGCCTATTTTAATCTTCGTAGTTGGCAACTTTTTTAAAAATTATTTTTTAATACTTTGGATCGCCACTTTTCCCTTCCAAAATTTTGAAATATTAGCTATTTCACAGTGGATGTGTTCACTATTCCCTTATTAATTATTGTTTTTAAACAGTCTCTGCCTTACGGCTAAACGTCATCAGCGTCTAGCCAAACTGCATCTTAATGCATATATGCTCAGGGAATGATTAATAAATACAAGGAAGTTAATTTAAAACATCAGCCTTGAGCAGTTCTGGCACAGAGGACAAACTGATTGCTTTTTTAAAAGCTCACTCGAAAGGTTCAACATCTACCAGGGCAAAATGTAATTCCCATTTTTGCTCACTGCAAGCCACAGCATGTTATACGTGGCAGAGGGATAATGTGCAATTTTCATACGACTCGCTGTGAGGAATTGGAAACACAGCTTTCCAGTCCCTTCCTCACATGCTTTTAAGATATAGACAAAATGGCCTCACAAGTGGCTCCGAAGCAAAAATAAACCATCAGGCATCACTAAGAGGCTTTACTCCAAAGCCTCCCCAAACCACCTACACCAGGAAACATCTCAGAACCAGAACTGAATTTCTTTTGTTTTGGTAGTAGGAATTATAGATATGCTTTTGCTCAATACATGTTTCCTTGAAAGGAAACTGGGTAGGCCTCAAAACCCCTCACCTTCCCATCTGTAACTACTTCAGACTTCAGAAGTGAAATTTCTCTGCTGAACAAGATCCATTTTAGAAGGAAATACACCCACGCAGTGGACGCATCCCCTTTGCTTTGCTTTTGCAGTGAAGTCTGATGTACAGTACAGGACATCAAAGGAAAGATACTTCAGAACCAGAGATGCTTAGCACTTGAAAGCCAAATGAGCACCAGCATAGATGGGCTCTCGCACTGTACATGAGTGTGGCAGACAGCTTTCAGCCATGCTTTTTTTTTTTTTTTTTTGATGTCAAAGCAGTAGCAATTGCCTAAACACTGTCACACCAGCAAAACCTCAGAAGCAGCAGGATTTCAGCACATGAAATGCATCTAGACAGGTCTAGAATATCTCCATAAAAGGAGACTCCACCACCTGGATGTGCCAGTGCTCCGTCACCCTTACTGTTCTTCGACATGTTTGTATGGAACTTCCTATGTTCAAATTTTAGGCCACTGCTCCTTGTCCTATTCCTACACAGCAGCAAGAAGAGCCTGGCCTCATCCATTTGCCTCCCACCTTCCTTTAGATATTTACAAACATTGATCAGATCCCCTCTCAGTCTTCTTTTCCCCAGGCGAAACAGACCCAGGTTACTCAGCCTTTCCTCATACAGCAGATGCTCCAGGCCCTTAATTATCTTCATGGCCCTCCACTGGACTCCTCCTAGGAGATCCCTGCCTTTTTTGTACCGGGGAGCCAAGAACTGGACATAGTATTCCAGATGTGGCTTCCCCAGGGCAGAGAGAGGGGGAGAATCACCTCCCTTGACCTGCTGGCCACGCAGGTCACCCCAGGATACCACTGGCCTTCTTGGCCACCAGGGTACACTGCTGGCTCCTGGCCAACATGCTGCCCACCAGGACCCCCAGGTCCTTCTCTGCAGAGCTCCTCTCCAGCAGGTCATGGCCCAGCCTGTACTGATGCACACGGTTATTCCTCCCAAGGCACAAGACTCCATACTTGCTTTTGTTAAACCTCATCTGGTTCCTCCCTGCCCATCTCTCCAGACTGTCCAGGTCTTGTTGAATGGCAGCACAGCCTTTAGGCATGTCAGCCAATCCTCCCAGCTTTGTATCATCAGCAAACTTGCTGAGAGTGGATGCTATTCCTTCATCCAGGTCATTGATGAAGGTGCTCAAAAAGACCAGACCCAGTACCAGCCCCTGGGGAACACCGCTAGTTACAGGCCTCCAACCAGATTCTGCACTGCTGGTGACCACCTTCTGAGCTCTGCTAGTCGGCCAGTTCTCAATCCACCCCGCTGTCCACTCATCTATCCCACACTTTCTGAGTTTCATAATAAGGATGTTGTAAGAGACAAACACCTTGCTGAAGTCAAGGCACACAACATCCACTGCTCCTCCCCAATCTATCCAACCAGTGATGACACCATGCTACTAGGTTGGTCAAGCATGACTTCCCCTTGGTGAATGTATGTTAACTACTCCTGATAACCTTCTTCTCTTCCAATTGCTTGGAGATGGAGCTGCAGACTATAATCCCAACAATGAATGCATGAACGACCGTCTCCAATTATACCGGGAGGAGCAGGGCATACAGATGAAAAATAAAGATGACTTGAGGTACCTGGTGCTGAAATTTGGAAGGATCCCGACTGCTCACTGGGACCACACTCCCATAGACGTGCAGCTCCCGCACAATGGAAACACCTCCCTTCAGCTCAGGTCTGAAGGACTCCTCTGAGCACTTTCGCAGTCGTAGGAGGCCAACGAGAATGTCCTGCTCCGGGTCTTCGTAGGACAGGAAGGTCTCCCAGCCACCATTAGCCACATAATCTCTTCTAATTAATTCAATCTGGTCAAAGAGAAGAAGTAATGAAGAATACAAAGAGGAAAAGAAAAACCTGTTAAAATATGTAAGCAACATGTTGAACAGACCAAAACCAATTTCGTGGACTGTTATGATTCAGGGAAAACACGAAGTGCTTTTTTACAGGCCAATTTAACTCCAGATGGATTTTAGCAGTACTGGATAAGAAATGATATTCCTGCAGTCATATTAAAGACATGGGCTACTGTAATAGGAACGTATTTGTCAATGGGACTGAACTAGTCTTCAATGCCTATCTGCATACTTTCCAGAACAGCTGGTAACCCACATGGAAACTGTTTGTTAACTCAGCAAACTAAAACCAGTTTTTTTAAGTTACTTGAGCTTCATAAGCACTGCAAGATCAACAGGAGCGGCAACTCTTTCCAGTAGCCAAGGGATTGCTATAATTGAAATTCTGTTCCAGTGACAAATTAGCTAATGCAGAGTGAGTAGTGTTGCATTTGCTTTCACCAAACCTGCATTTAGGGCCGTGTCTTTGCTGCTTTGCAAAAGAAAAGACCTGAGGTGTCTACGAAGCAGCCAACTTTACTAAATATCAACTGGTTCCTTCCAGCAAACACACTGGATATAACTACAAGTGCAAACAGCAACAGGAGTGGATCTGAAACAGCTGGTGTTGAGCACCTATTGAGTTCCAGAATTCTTTGCAACACATCATAAATTACACACGTAGTTTTTACAGAATCAGCAGGAAGTGTTTTTTTCACTCTTTTGGATGGTACTGGAGACCAAACCCATCTCAACAGGTACCCCAAGAGCTGACCAGTTTTGATAATTATCTAGATAAAGGCAGTTCTGAAGATCACAGCAAGTGGAAGGGAAAAGCAAGGTGAGAGCTGACTGAAGAATACAATAAAGATCACGCTTGGGTAGAAGAAATTAGTTCTGCAGAGCACCTAGAAGCTATAAAGAGTAACTGATGGAGAAGGGAGCAGAAAGAAGAAAAACGCTTCTTTTTCAGACAGTCATGACCTTCCATCATGAAGGAGCAGCCCCAGGACCCAAGAAACTACACAAGTTCAGACTTCCTTACAGCAACATGAGACCTGATCCAATCTCACACAATGGTAGTTGCATTTCTTTGTTGCAGAGTTCGCACTGAGTTAATTTGATGTATCCTATCGCTGATGATAATAAAGGCACATCTGTGGTGACATGATGAGTCACTCTACTTGTGCACTGAATTGAGCTGGTATAGCTGAAATATGTACCCATCCTTGCTGCAGGGGCTCCCTTGCCCACCTGCAAAACCCTGCTCCTAAATAGACAAACATTATTCCCCACATTGCCCAGCGGATGAGCAGTGGCAGCCCTCGCCTAGCCCGTGGGATTGAGGACCTGATGACCCCACACTACATGTTTGGGGGTTTTCAGTTCTAGTCGCACCCCTAAAACTAAGCGTCCATTAATGTATGGCGTACAGTAGGCGTGCTCCTGGAAGGTGCTTTCTAAATTCACCTGAAAGGAATCAGGTTTTCGTGCTTCCCAATGCTTTCTAAGCAGGGAATGATCAGAGCGTTTGCTGCAAAGGCCTACCCCTGAGATAAACTAAAACCATCACATCACTACCACCATCACTTCGAGACATTCCTTTAAATTTAGGAATTCAAATGTGAACGGCCAACACCAGCAGATGCCCCGTGCACAAATGGGACACTAGTGTATCCAACAGTTACTCCCTGGTGGTGCACACAGAATTGATCATAGAATCCTTAGAGTTTGAAGGGACCATTAAAGGCCATCTTGTCCAACTCCCCTGCAATGAATGGGGACATGCACAGCTAGATCAGGTTGCCCAGGGCCTGGTCCAGCCTGGCCTTGAAAGTCTCCAGGGACACGGCATCCACCACATCTCTGGGCAACCTGTGCCAGTGCCTCACCACTCTCTCTGTAAACAGCTTTTTCCTTATATCTAACCTAAATCTATCCTCTTTAAGTTTGAAGCCATTTCCCCTTGTCCTGTCACCACAGACCCTGCTGAAGAGTCTGTCCCCTTCCTTCCTGTAGCTCCCCTTTAGATGCTGACAGGCTGCTCTCAGCTCCCCCCGCAGCCTTCTCTTCTCCAGGCTGCACAGCCCCAGCTCTCTCAGCCTGTCCTCGTAGGAGTCGTGTTCCATCCCTGGGATCGTTTTTGTGGCCTTCCTTTGGACACTCTCCAACAGGTCCATGTCTCTCCTGTACTGAGGACTCCACATCTGGACGCAGTGCTCCAGGTGAGGCCTCACAGTGCAGAGCAGAGGGGCAGGATCACCTCCCTGACCCTGCTGGCCATGCTGCTTTTGGTGCAGCCCAGGATATGGTTGGCTTTCTGGGCTGCGAGTGCACAGTGCTGACTCATGTCCAGCTTCCCATCCACCAGAACCCTCAGGTGTTTTCAGCAGGGCCGTGCTCAATCCTTTCATCCCTGAGCTTGTATTGGTAATGGAGGTTGCCTCAACCCAGGTGCAAGATCTTACATTTGGATTAGTTGAACCTCGTGACATTCAACATCACCTTGCCATGCTCTTCCCAGCACTACTATAGTGACTCAAGCAAAGGATCTCTGTATTTCTTCGACAAATCCCTTAATACACAGAAATCCATGAATTAAAGATTTGTTTACAGAAAAGCCATAAGGGATCCTGTCGCCTGCCTGCTCTGCTCCATGACAAGGCCCGGGTGAATGCAACTCGCAATTAAATCCCGTACTGACTACAGAAGCAGGGCTCATTTTGACACTGACGTACAGCTCATGGGGTAAGTGCCCAAACAGATGTCTGCCAACGTGCCAAATTCTCTGCGAGCACAGCTACACTCCGGCTTGCTGAGGACAGCTGGCACAGGCTGATCCAGGCCTGCTGGTGTGTACCTAACGCCAGGAGGAAAATGGAAACATCCAGGGAAACGGGAGAGCAAGAGGGCTTTTAGGAGAACCAGGTTCTGCTGTTAAGAGTCATATGGGGAACTCGCTGTGGAAAAGCACTGTAACTTATTCACTTATTTCAAAAAACAAAGCAGAAAATATCGTATCGAGAGTTCAAAATGGCAAGAGTGGAGAACTCTTGATTTCTCCTGAGAACAAACTCAACATAATCTAGAAAACGTGGCTCCATGGCTTGCTCTCCAGTAGTGCCCAGATGCCCTGTTATGCCCACAGCCCATCCAAAAGGCTCTGCAAGGCAGAAGTGAATTAAGCCTACAGGAACCTTTACCATCCGGCTTTGCGTTACATGCATTTTATAGCACATACCAGACAACCTGAACTTCTCACAGAAGTCCCTGCTGGATCAAGTCTTTCGCACTCCCCAATTTTTCTGGGCATAACAGAGGGTTCTAGCATGAAAAAAATCCCCTCGAAGAGGTTGTAGTGACTCCAGAGATGGTCAAAGCCTTTTTCTTCTCAGCTACTGGTTGAAACGTGGCAAAAGCCAGCCCAGGTCACCTCCTGGTCAACTGGTAGATGTCCATTTCAATACGCAGACGTTTGGTAGACTGCCAAACTTACCTTGACAAATAAAGGGAAAACCCAAGTGCAGACTACACAAGCTAAAATCTGCCTTGCTCTCACTCTATATTAAGACCATTACCTTGATAAAGAAATAAAACATGTTTTGCAGAAACAGCTGCTACCTGTTACCGACGCAAACCTCCATGAGTGTTAAAGCAGGAAGTGTCACTGCCTCTTGCCCTTCAAAAACTGCCAGTCCAACATCTCTTTACAGCAACAATTCACCAGAGCATTTTTAAGGCTGTTATGTAGCGGTGCACAGCTTTGGCCATTCTGAGAGCAAGCACCTTCCGCTGCTATGGAGAAACGCCACTAATTGAAAAGGGAGCTCAGAGACAGCTCTGTAAATAAGCAGCTACGGGCAAGTAATCTACTCCAAATTGATTTTTTTTTTCTTTCAAAGACTTTTAAAAACAGACACACCATCACTGTTACAAAAATACATACAGTCTACTGATCCTTAGCAGAAAGAAGCTGCATAAAGTGCAACTAATTATGGGAAACAATTAATTCATTTTGTTCTGACATGATAGCCTCTCTTATCAAGAAGATGTGCTGTTTACTTACAAAGCCAAGAAAACATCGTACCTTGTCATTAGTCTACAGCTCATGAAAAATTATACCAGTTTCAGAATATTTCTCTTGCTTGCTGTCACGATAAATTTTGCTACGACTACATAATGACATCCTCCTGCCACTCAGACAGATGAGCTTAACAAAGGGAATATTCAACATAACGTTGCTTTGAAAACCCTGTGATAAACGATTTGCTAACTACTCAAGACATTTATCATTTAGATCAGGACTTGTGCTGCTGGCAATGGACATCTTTGGAAGATGTTTTGTGAAATGACCACAGATCAGATAAGTGGAAGAGAGCAGAAAGGCTGCATGGCCTATGTACAAATGAGTCTGTACAACTTCAGTTCTTACAAAAGTTGGTAAGAACAAGATAATTTATTAGGGATCACTATAGACATCCACGCTGCATTTATTGGCCACAGCATACATCTATGTAATGGCCTCAGGTTGTGCCACAGGAGGTACAAGCTGGGTATTAGGAAACATTTCTGCTCTGAAAGAGCGGTGCTGCAGTGGCACAGGCTGCCCAGGGAGGTGGTGGGGTCACTGTCCCTGGAGGTGTTCAAGGAACTCAGAGATGTGGCACTGAGGGACGTGGTCAGTGGGCACGGTGGGGGCGGGCTGCAGTTGGACTTGGTGATCTCAGAGGGCTTTTCCAACCTTAATGGTTCTACTCGATGGATCCCAAGCCAATGTGATCTTAGAAAGCTCATCCTCTTGGGTCCAAAACATGGCCGTGGACATTCTGACCACTTTCCAGAAGGATGGATCCCTTCTTGTAGCTATAGTGAGATGAAGAATTCGTTTCCTGAATTGGATACTTGAAATTCAGCAGCACGTATTTTCCTTCCCATCAAACAAGCACAGTAATCTTTTTGTGGACTATTTTAGGAAGGAAAAACACAGCGTATGTGTCACATGCTAAATGGATCGACTCAGAAATATATACGTACACGTGCAGAAGTGGATTTATACATGCACTGTTTGCCTACACAAACATGTACATTCCCACAAAAGGCTGTGAATTCATCTTGCTAAATATTCATTCCTGTTCAGTATGCATATACTGTGGTTTTGGTATATTCTAGATCTTTTTTTTGTTTGTTTTTAAATGAAGGGGAGAAATGGGAAGGCTGTGAAGCAAAAGAAAGAGTTGTAGTGCAAACACTCAAATAACTGGTGACTACAGTCAGCTTATTGAACATGGTGGTCCATAAATTTCAGCACGTGACAGCACTTAAAGAAAAGACATCCAAAGCTGCTGAGAAAATAAATGGAAAATTGGATCCAGCTACAAAGGCAAACCACAGGAATGGATGTGCAACAAATGGGTCCCAACGCCTCCCCACTAAATGCATGTAACAAATTGTGTCCGAAGCAAGCTCCTAGAAAAGAGACAAAACCTACCTGATATGGTCTCACTTTATGGTGAATTTCTTGAATTCCAACCTCTCTTGTCCTTACATCACGACACTTGGAAAAGAAAGGGAAAGAAACACAAAGAACAAATACATTAGGCTCTGAAACGCACAGATTTCCAGCCACCCACTGGGCTCAAAACTAAGCTGAAATAGCATGTGGTTGCAAGGGTGAATTTGAAATGAAAATGCTCACCTATCCAACCCTAATACACCTTGGAAAGAGGTCTTAGTGCTAAAAGGAAAGACATGCTGGTAAAAAATAACTTCACTAAGCAATCATTATGGATCACGAGGAAACGCACCCTTTGATTCACAACAAGCAGGGTTTGGAGGGGAAGTCAATATAAACGAAAGAACAGAGAAAGGCTTTGGCATAACCCATTTTTACCCTACACTTGAAAGGTGTAACATCAGCAGATCTATGCTAAGGTTTTATAGTCTTTAAATAATCCTTTTGTGATTTGCAGCAAGCCTGTTCTTGCTCTTAAATGATCACACAAGAACTGCTGTAGAAGTCCTACCCAAACATAATGCTGATCTAGCTTCCATGGTGCATCACAGATGCTTGGGACCAATAAAAGAGAAAACAAAGACAGCCAAATCTTTTTTCCCTTAGAAGTCAGACAGAAGAAGAGATAAAGCTCCAAGCTCAGTGCTTCTGAGATGGGTTATAGCTTGCATAAGCTTTTGTGCATCTCAGCAAAACCAATGGAAGCTGAGTAATTTGGCAGCCATTGACGTCAGTGAGCAGTTGTGACAGCATAAGCAATCCAACTGCACAGGCCAAGTGCGTTCACATCTTAGCAGGTTTATCCTAACATCCAAAGTGAAGGTTAACCCAACTTTTGTCAGCCAAGCGCAGCCACAATACTTTTACCCAAAGCAGCTGTTTCAAATGCTTGTTCATTCCACAGGTGCTGTGACCCTTGGGACACAACCTTTGCCAATGGGCTGTAATTGCTCTATCAGCAACAACGCCTACCTAGCTGCGTATTTCCAAAAGCCAGACTTGGAGACAGGAACAGAACGTGTGAAAATCCAATTCCCACAGAAATGCAGGATACCCAGAACAAGCACAATTCTATCTCATGCCCCGTTCTTCTCTGAACGCTTTTAAATTGCATTATCAACAGAAAACAACAGTCTCCCAAATAGCAGGAAAAGAAGCGTGGTTGTTATAGTGGGCTATGGTGAAACTGGGATTCACTGGAGAACCAGGATTCTAGAGCAGGCAAACTCTTCTCTGCTTTATGACTTCTGACTACACAAGCAGCACAGTAAGGCTGAGCAACACCCACTCCTCATGAGGAAACCCAGGTCAACATATTCTGGAAAGATGTCCTAATATTCTGTTTCCCAATCCAACGTTCATGTACCTCCAGTTGCAGCCAGTGGCTGAGCACCCTGTGCCTCCAACAAGGCTGCCCAGGAGTAACTCCTTTCCAGCAACTGAAGACACCAGTTGTGGTGCTGGCATGACTGATCCCCATCCCTTAAACAAACTCCTCACTAAGCCATACCCCAAAGATGGGATAAGCCAGAACTGCCACAGCTGGCTGATCTTCACAAGGGAGCCTAAAAATATATAATTCCTGCAGGTCCTTGCCGTGGCCTTCTCTCCTTTTTCAAGCTCAGAGAAGAAAGGACAAGGCATATTTATCGCCTTCTCCTCCCACACAAGACAATCACAACACTACCTTATATTTCAAGCTGTATTGCAGCAGACTGCTCCCTCATTCCACCAGCTGCAGTGTTTCTGCCTCACTAAATTAAAATCTATAATCATCTGCACAGCAGCAATTTTTTTTTTTTTTTTACAGATTTGGTTCTTCTAACAGCAAAGACTGCCAGCTTGACAAGCCCTTAATGGTTCAGCTGTGTTACTGGGCTCAGCCCTGAGTGCCATGCATCAGATATCCCTGCTTCTCCAGCTGGTCTTGATCAAGTTCAGATGAAATGATGCAGTTTTAGCATCAAACCCAGGAAGGGTTCACTAGTAGCCCTAAAGAGTTCAACTGAAAAGGCTTCACTGCAGCAGGGAGGTTGTCTCCCCTGCCTGGTTTAGAAGGGAAAAGTCAGTGGGAGGGATGGAAGCTTTTGTGGTCAGCAAAGCTCTTTGCCAAATCTTGGCCTGCTACTGGAGAGAGATTGTGAGGAATGATTTAAGGAGGAAGTCCAGGGCACCAGGTTAGGAAAGATTAAGTAGATAAAGAAAGCCCAGCAGGAAGGAAGACACTGCAGTTTATTTGCTGATCTCTTGCACTGTAGCTGCAAGATCTGAGTGAGATGGCAAAGGCAGTAAGGAGTATCCATGTTAAACACCAATCATACGGTTCAGCAGCACAACTTTATGTGGAGCTACAAATAGACAAAGCCTTTATTACTGCTTCTTCAGTATCCTTGGTATTTAAGCAAAAAGATTAAAGGCTACACCTGCAAAAACTGTCAGTACTGCATTGCCCCAAACCACTCCTTTACATGTTTTGTATTTGTTTTTGTTTTTTTTTTCCCCAAACCCTCTCCATCCCATCCCCTGTGCCTCAATTAGAATCACACAAAATCTATCTCACTCAGTATCCCCAGAAGCACACATGGCCACACATCTGGATTTGGCTTTCAATTCTCTCCTAGCAAAGCCAGGTTCTCACTACAGAATAGGTCGCCTCATTCTTGCCTCTTTCCCATTCCACTGGATGCAGTAATGCCTTGAAACCTCTTTTAAGGAAAGGGGAGCCAGAAGGAGGGAGCACTCAGTCACATCACAGATGCATGGAACTGCTGCAGTGAGGATCTGCCTCTGCACCAGGGCACTGAAGCAATGAAAGCCCCTTGGAACAGACAGAGGGAGCACAGAGTTTGTGTGATGCTCTGTCTACCAAGCTGGCTGTCCCAAGAAAAGGCAGAGCCTGGGCATAACTCTACCAGAGGCTACAGGACCTGCAAACTGTGGCTGACAACTGGGTTTTGGAGGGAGGTTCAACCAGCAAGCAGTGTCAGAGCAGGCAATGTGGGGCACTGAGAATGCTGACTGCCACAGCAACCTCCCGACAAAAATCAAGGCTGGGTACACGTATCTGCCTCTGACTTCAAACATAAATGCACTTCCTTCCTCCCCTCCTTCTCTCCACCCCTGCTCATATTTTTGTTTGACCTTAGAAATATCAAGAATATCAAGTCTCATTTGTTTGCGCTGAAATGTCTCTTGGAAGATTTGTCTGGCCTCAGACTAAGAGCTTTTCTTCCAATTGTTCAGTCAAGTAAGTGCATGCGTGGGAAAAAGAAATGAAGGAGAAATTCTAATAGCATAAATTAAAAATAAATTCTTCTCTCTAGCTTAAAAGGTTTCATCCTGTCAAAAAAAAAAAACCCAGAATATTACAAACTATTACTAAGTGCCTTCAGGGATGGGGCAAGTTCTGGTCCAGCTTTTCTGAAATATCATCAAGGTGTTTTTTGTTTTGTTTTTAAACTCTGGCAGACTGTTTCAATTCAACAATAAAACTGGCTCCTATTGTGTCTTCTCATCACTTCTTCTCATGTTACTTTGTGTGACGTCACCAAGCAGCTCTCCCCAGATACTGATGGATGAACACCTTACCTGCGTCCCAAGATCTTTCATCCTGGCCAAGGCAAGCTCCCTCAGGTTCCCATGCTCCACTCCAGAGCTCACCAGTGGCATTGGGATGTCTCTGTGTATTAAAGGAAAACAAAACAACCTCAAGCAACTGCATCAGCAGACAATAAACCATAAAGCCAAATTATGGTCACCTAGGCCAGGATCCCAAATAGCAGAGCACAGAACTTCTCTGAATTACATTTGTTTCAAGTCTTTGGTTGAACAAAAAATAACACAGGGAAAAATCAAACTAAAAGCAGGAGGAAAATGAAGGGAGAAAGCTTAGTAAAAAGACTGAGGACAAAAGTAGGCTTTTACAACCCTGAGAAATAGGTTATAATTTTGCTCTTAGTTCTTCACTAAGAAAGCTGAAGAAAAAAGGAGCCTCCAGCCCGTGCCTAGCATAGGTCTCCAGGTCAGTCACTCTTCATGGTGCCTTCTGCTGGAGATCAGCAACTGGCAACCAGACTGCTTCCTTCTGAGCTGAACGACTGTCGGGGAAAATTCATCAGAATTACAACATGTTTATATTGGGAAGCTTGCTGTTTAAAAGAGAGAAAGTTCTGATGAGCCAATGATTCGCAGCAAAGTCCAGCCAGAAAACCTAGAGTCTTCCTGTGGGAATGTAAATCAGTGAGTCTGCAAATGGCAAGACCCTCTCCAAGGGAGGTTCTAAAATGAAAATGGAAAGGAAGTCCAGATTTGGCTTCTCCACTGCCTCCCACAGCAGTCAGCTTGTCCCAATGGGAAAAGGAGGATGTATGCAACCAAATCAAGCTGAAAAAGAAGCACGACAATTTGTGGGACATCCCAACTACACTCTCCTTCTATCTAATGCAGTATTCCACAGTGATTCCAAACCCTTCTTCTCCCCCTTCCTGCTGAAACTCTGCCACGGCACTTCTGATGACACACCACCCAAGTGCACTACTAAATAATTCAAAACCCCTCCGATCCTCTACAGAGAAACAAGGACTATAAAGGTGTGAAAGACTTTCAGCAAGTTGTGCAGCAGGTTGGTCTTAAAACGTGGCTTCCTTGGTGACTATTCCTCCTCTTATTCTTTTGAATGTTTGCGTAGACAAAGCAAAGCACAGACTATCATAAAAACACGCAGAGAAAGGGATGGTTCAGGGAATTGGTAATGTAATTAGCTTAATCCATCTTGGTTCAGTAGTGATTGAAACTCATCACCATCTAGCAGCTGTCTGATGACCTCTGTAAAACGTATTAATTGATCTATTCAGTTCCTTGAGGACTTGCATTCACATCATTAACAATTACTGGTTTTGGCAGTAGCTGTATAAAATAAAAAGGTCTTCAAGGGTCCTAAAGACTTCATCCTTGTGCTGCTTCAGCCTTGCACAAGTGTGAGACACTTGGCAAGGGGACAAGAAAAGGAATTTTCCTTTAGTGTCAAGAATGCAAACAAGTGCTTCAGACTTCAAGGATCTCCCCCCATTTCAGCACAGAATCACGCACGCATTAAGGTTGGAAAAGCTCTCTGAGATCACCAAGTCCAAGCCCAGCCCACCCCCACCATGCCCACTGACCACGTCCCTCAGTGCCACATCCCCACGGTTCTGGAACACCCCCAGGGACGGTGACCCCACCACCTCCCTGGGCAGCATCACACTCCAATTTCAGTACAATTTTCTCCAGCATAAGGCTGAACCCAGGGGTCTTGGGTTTTACTTCCCCACCCTGTTTTCCTTGCTATTCTCTCTATGAAGCAAAAGATACACGAAACATTTTTCACCTCTTACGCTCGTGTGCCAAAAGCTGAGGCAAAATACAATTAGCTAACCAGTTCATTTATTCAGTGGGTTTCTTTGAGTAAATACGAAACCATAGAGCCAACACAACATACTTCAAAGAGCTTCAATTAGAGGAAATGAGCACTTCACGTTGTGACTAAAGGACACACCAGAGGAGAACGGCATTTTCATCAGGGCATGTTAGATCTACAGTGATAATCTAACTAAAACGCCTTTCTTCTAATTATGGAACGACTCCAAGAAGTCAGACTGCATGCATTTCCCCTGGAGGGACACTGATAAAATGCCTTGACATCTTCTAGAACCAAGTCTTTAGCTAAATCCAGAGTGGCATATGAAATAGTAAATAATCTACCGTAAATGAATGAAAGATTACTAGATAAGGCAACTTGAGCCTCTCTCATCTGCCTGCTAGAGAACAAACCAAATTAAAATATGAATGTGAAAAATAAGCTTTTTAAGAAAAAGAAAGCAAGAAAGAGGTTTTCTATCACCAATTCAATTCAGGGCAGGGTATTTAAATAAATACCCTGGGTGCGTCATTAGCACACACATAACAGCCTATTTTGAACAGACACCAAACAGTGTTGTCCTAGTGATTTCAGGACTTGTTCAAATGCTAAACAAATTGAGGGATACGGGGGATTAAATCCTGACCTTATTAACGTTAGTGTTCCTTTTGCCAGAATCTTCAACGGGGCCTATCTCATCTTCTGTTTTTCAAATATTCTTTATCACTTAGGACACTTGTTAACCAGCTGATTGGAACAGACAGTGGAAGTCAAAACTCCTTTTTAATCATGGAATCACAGAACCATTTGAGTTGGAAGGGATCTTTAAAAGTCATCTAATCCAACTCCCCTGCAATAACAGGGACATTTTTGCTACTCGAAGCCATGACTTGTTGTAGGACCTCAGTTAGGTATTTTATTTTTTCACACCTACATGTCCCCACCAGTCCAGTGAAAATAACATCCACATAAAACACCGAGATCCACCAAAGGAAATATCTCACGATGTGGCACTGCTGCTGTCATTTCACACCTCTCCACATAAAGCACTTAGGTGCTAATCAGCTTCACAAACATTCAGGACAAACACAGTATTAAGCATCTCCAACAGTCAGGAAGTAGCCATGAAGAAATATTCCCCTCCAACCAGCCACTAGCATTGAGTACGCGACCCGTTTAATTTGGTTTTCCGAAACAGAAAGACTTCTACAGTGTTTTCATAGAATCATAGGATAGTTTGGGTTGGAAGGGATCTCAAAGATCACCTAGTTCCAACTCCCATGCTGTGAGCAAGGCTGCCAACCACTATATCAGGCACTACATCAGCTGCCCAAGGCCCCATCCAACCTGGCCATGAGCACCTCCAGGCATGGGGCATCCCCAGCCTCTCTGGGCAGCAGTGCCAGGGCTTCACTGTCATCTGAGTGAAAAATTTCCCTTAACAACTAACCTAAATCTCCCCTTTTTTAGTTTAAAATCATTCCCCTTTGTCCTATCACTATCCTCAGCAAAGCAGTGTTGGGAAGAGGCCACGAACGTTTCAGAAATCTGGCTTTGTTCATTATTGTGCTGCAGAGTCACACAATGACCCTGAAAGCAATTTAGATGAAAGTAATAGATTTTGGACTTTGCACTGGAGGTGTACAAATCCGTAATCACCAAGAACAAGTTTCAGATAACATGAGCCAGTCAGCAAGAAAACAGTTATTCTGCTGGAACATAATAACTGACAACTGGATGACAGCTGGATGGAGGCTGCTGCTGGCGACTGAAGAGACCCATTGTCAAGCTCAAGGAAACCAGTATGCCAAGTAGACATTCTTCCAGGCCTGTGTTCTTCAGGGGAAGATCTGCTAGGCTGCAAACTCCCACAGTCTTCTAAGAACAAAGCCATTTGTTTCAAATACACACTATGGTAACAGCATCATGAACAAATGGGACGCTCTGTCTATGCTGGAATCCACCAGGGAGAGGGATATAGACATGCAGAGAGAAAAAAGACAGGAGTTCGTCTTTAGTAATGCTTCTGTGACTGATGTGAAAAGCCTGAGGCAACATCAAGTAGATGTTTCCTATAAGACATGTTTTGCCTTCTTCATTAGTACCACATCCTTCTTAGAGCTCAGCTACAGCCACTAGTTTCATCCATGTCTCTGTTAATAGACTGCTGGATCACCATCGTGCTTATCAGCCCAACCAAGCTTCACTATATTCATACTTTCTTCTATTCCTCTTTGGTAACTTTGCAAAGCTGCTCCAGAATCTCATTCCTTTGGTTGACAGAAAATTCCCAGCTTCCAGCCTTGCTTTATGCAAGGCTATTTCCTATTTTGTTCTGTGCCCAAATTGATTTTCCCATTTCTTTTAGTGTTATTTTCCTTCTCTTATAGATTTGCAAAGATTTCCTGTATGCATCTGTCCTTCAAACAAAAGACCAATGTGCCCCTGCACATACTTCCACAGTTCATTTTCTTGAAGATGGGGATTATTTCAGATAAGGTCTTATGAAAGTCTGTCTGCGTTAACACTTCCGTCTCTAAAAAGGCACCCTAAAAGAATGCTTTTCCAAGCTGTATTCAGGAATGGCTTATTTATATTACAGACCAAGACACTAGAAACTTTTCCTCCTCTGGTTGCCCAGAGAGGCTGTGGATGCCCCACTCCGGCTCAAGGCTGGCTTGAATGGGGCACCTGGGCAGCCTGACCTGGTGCCTGATCTAGTGGTCGGTAACCCTACCCACAGCAGGAGGGCTGGAACAAAATGATCTCCGAGGTCGCTTCCATAGCAAGCCATCCAGTGATTCTAGGATTTTCACATGGTGACTTCCCAGTTTGCAGCACAACCCCTCAAAGTTCGACCTCAGACTTCCCTGAGCTGCATCTCGTCCCATCTCTATCACTCCAAGCTTCAACACCACCCATTCCTGCTTGTGCATCTTCTCTTTCAATGAAACTTCTCAGCTTCGCACCATCGTCAAGGTTTCCTCAGTGCCCTATTACTTTCCGTGTCACAATACATAAATACGATTTTGAGCAAGACCGGTTTTTAAAGGCATGTTTGAGAAACTCTACTAATAAGCCTCAGTCCATATTTAGCCAAGGCTGCAGAGTGTTTCTTGCCTTCAGCCACTTCCCATCCCTCCATAATATTTCTGAAAGAGCACAAAAGTCAGATGCCACACAGAAGCCAGACAGGTGAGGTCTAACACACAAGGCTTTCTCATTCCGCACACTCTTGCACCTGGGTCACAGCAGCCCCTGCTATCAGTACAAGCTTTGGGATGAGAGGATAGAGCACAGCCCTGATGAGAAGGACTTGGGGGGACTGGTGGATGGCAGATGGACATGAGTCAGACCTCACAACCCAGAAAGCCAACCGTATCCTGGGCTGCACCAAAAGCAGCGTGGCCAGCAGGGCCAGGGAGGTGATCCTGCCCCTCTGCTCTGCACTGTGAGGCATCACCTGGAGCACTGCGTCCAGATGTGGAGTCCTCAGTACAGGAGAGACATGGAGCTGTTGGAGAGCATCCAGAGAAGGGCCACAAAAACAATCCCAGGGATGGAACAGCTCTCCTATGAGGACAGGCTGAGAGAGCTGGGGCTGTGCAGCCTGGAGAAGAGAAGGCTGCGAGGTGATCTGAGAGTGGCCTGTCAGGGTCTAAAGGGGAGCTACAGGAAAGAAGGGGACATACTCTTCAGCAGGGTCTGTGGTGACAGGACAAGGGGAAATGGTTTCAAGCTTAAAGAGGGTAGATTTAGGTCAGATATAAGGAAGAATTTTTTTTACAATAAAAGAGGTGAGGCACTGGCACAGGTTGCGCAGTGATGTGGTAGCTGCCCCATCCCTGCAAAGACCCAGGGTCAGGCTGGACGGGGCTGTGATCACTGATGGAGCTGTGGGTGTCCCTGTTCAGTGCAGGAGAGTGGAACCAGATGGCCTTTAAGGGTTCCTTCCAACTCAAACAGTTCTATGATTCTGACTCCCAAAGAGCCAGGCATTGGCACTGTTTCCAGTTCATACAGCTGGAAGCCAACAGAATACTGTTTGCACGTGCAAAAACAGGTAAGTATGCTATAGTCTCCCATCCTAATATTAGACACGTAGGAGATAACAGAAGAAAAATAATCCAAGAAGGACCCCACACTGAAAGCACAGTGCTAGGGCAAGTAGTACCCATCGCCCTGGGAAGTGAGGTTTCTGAATGGAAATAACAGCACCACCATAATGTATTTATGAAAACCCTGCAACGCCCATGGGGAAAGACAGGAAGTCTTTAGATCAAAAAAAAAAAAAAATGAAATGTCTTGTAGCTCCAGTAATAAATATAGGAAACTTCGCCCACAGCCAAGAGGCAATTATCCATCACTATCATTAGAGTACTACGTCTGCCACATCCTATGCTCATCTGACTGGCAGTGAAAATGGGGCCTCCAGAAATCTTGAAGTTTATGGGTGCATTAGAGAGGCAGTTCAGTTTAAATAGCTTCTCATTCTATTTGGCCTTTCTCATTCTGAATAGATAGGAAGCAGTTTAAAAATCTTTAGTGCATTAACGATTACGATCGAAAAATACTAACAGGCTGAGTCAGATCTTGCTGTAATTAAAGTAAGAATCCCTCCAAGTGCAATAAATCAATACACAAAGCCCACCACAGAAAATTACCTCTGAACACGGTACACACGTGTCCACGGCGGGACGAGAGCCAGGATTCTGGCCACGAGATCAACAAGAGTGCTAGGGGGGTAGCTCTTGTATCTTCCAGTCTTCCAGAGCTCGTACAGCCCGGTGCCACGGATCACCAGCGTTGGGTAGAGCTTCATGCCATCGGGGCGAAAGGCAGGGTTCTCAAAAAACTCCTGCAAACGTGGAAGGAAGTGTGAGTCAGAGAGAAGCAAACTAGATTTCCCAGGGCTTTGGTGCCCCAGTAAAACTAATTTCACGACAGGTTCTGTAAAACACAATTGTAAGCGTGATTTATGGATGACAGGCTTGCGCTGAATTCCCAGTATTTATCAGTTTCTAACATTTTTAGAAATAAAAGTATATTATAGATTTAAAGAAAAAGCTGCTAAAGAAAAAATGCCACATGATAATGCAACGAATCAAGACTGCGCCTTACTGCTACCTTTCAGCATGAATTCAATAGATACTGCTCCATTTATTGTAACAGACTCTGCTCAGAACTAGAACAATAGAGATGAGCATACTTATCTTCCATCTCAGCAGGCCACATTTAGAGATTAATCAATGTGTCTGGGACACATCATTTGAATAGCAATGAAGAAAAACAGATTTATTCTACAATGATGTTCTGAACAATGCTGGAGAACAGGAGGACAAACTGTATCTGTTGCTAACGTCTATGACCAAATTCCAGTATAGAGCTGCAGACTGAACGACACCAGCTTACGCTCCACAGCAAGTGTTGTGGGTTGTTTTTTTTTTTCAGATCAAATCTCAGCAACGACAATTAAAATCACTTCAAAATGACAATAATAACAATAACTAAAAAAAACCAACAGGCAAGGAACTCTGAACCAACCAATTAAGCTTCCTAAGGGATGGCATGGCCCTCCTTCTAACAGCAGCTACAAGCACTGGATTAGACTACTGCATGTTTGAAATCTACAGCTTGATCCCTCTATAGCACAGCGTTCTTATTGTAATAAAAAGAAATTCATGTTCTTTAAGCTGAGCTGATGGCTGGGTATGGCGGCCTGTGCTGGCCTTGGTGCTGACTGCCACTCAGCTTTAATGCCCCAATACATTCACGTGTCCCTGCCCCAGCTGGAGACTTTTCAAGGTCTCCTGCTGCTGCTGGGTGTAAAGCCCTGATGCTGGAAGCAAATGCCATCAGCAGCCTGAGCCATTGGTGTACACCCAGACAGAGATATGGGCACCACCAAGGCATCAGCCTGAGACATAAAACAAGACAGGGACCATGGGTCGAGCCCACGCTGCTGCAACAAAATTACAGAGCTGTCAAATCCTGCATTTCTCCTCAAAAAGTACCCAAGGTGAGTACCTTCTGTGTGCACCATTCAGCTTTGCTGCTTGCAAAGGAAATGGCCTAAAAAGAAACGAGCCAAAGGCAGACAGAAGCAGATCAGTGCAGACCCCAGCACCACAGCGCTCACTCTAGAACACGTACGGGTATCAAAGAGGTTAAAAAGTTGGTGTGCTCCTTTTGCCACGACTCTTTCTGCACTCTTTATGATGCCCCTCTTTGTTGTAAGCATGTTCTTTCATCTCCTGGTGGTGCTAGGAGAATCATCTGGCCAGCTCTGTGAAACCTTCGTCATCTCTGACACAGATGACGTACTGGTGGCACGCTGGGCTCCCCACCGCCCTGCCCACACCTGCAGCCCCCAGCCAGGGTGACTCACCTCCCCGACCTGGGGGAGCCAACACGTGCTTTGGGCAGAGCTTCTCTTCCATTTCAGCGATGGCCAGGGCTTATGGAGCAGCCTATTGAGCAACAGTGGTGAAGTGACATCAGAAATAGGATCTGTGCTCACATGACAACAGCGTGTCTGCTTAATGCACTCCTCCAAAGTGCCCCCCCCTGGCCCTGAGGGGTCAGCTCGACATTACAGGTGAGTATTGCTTGTGGCTGGTTGAGAAGGAAGCCATCCATGCCCATCCCAACCAGCCTGAGCTGGTGCCTGATTTAGTGGGTCACAACCCTGCCCATGGCAGGGGGCTTGGAACTGGGTGATCTTTGAGGTCCCTTCCAACCCAACCCATTGTATGATTCTATGAATCCAAAAGGACAGACTTCTGTGGGTGGTAAGAGGTACTCTAACATAAAAGAAAGCAACTGTGAAAGAAAGAATGAGACAAACTTGTAAGAAGTGACTGTTCTAATGAGAGGAGTAATGTGGCCAAGCAGCACTGAAGACGAGAAAGACATTACAGTAAGAAAGCAATGATGCTTCCACAGTGAGCCACAGGAAGGTAAATATGCCACTCCAGAAAGGAAAAAAGCTTCCAGCGAGGCTGTGCATTAATATTTGCAACAACACTGAACTGAATGCAAAAGCATCCGTGATTCACCAGTCAGAATATTTAAAACAGATGCTGATTTACATTGCAGATTAAAGGCAAACGCATCAACACAGTGCTAAAGTTAAAATCACCCAGCAGTGGAAGGCAAGGTCAAAGTTAAGGGTTCCAATCACAGGATGAATTTTGCCACTTCCTACATGCTGCTTATTTTATGTCAATGCATCACGCCAGCTGATAATGCTACTTCGTGTTTCAGTAACACTGACGTTAAAATAGTAACGTTTCATATTTATTTCTTAAACTATTTCTCAAAATATTCACCAAGTTGAACTCATAACTATTATTATTTTTGAAATAATTTCGAAAACACAGCCAAGCAGTGTCTCCTTTCTTCCCAAACCCCTTTCTTTCAGTGGTAAACTTTAAAAGGTTTCTGTAAATCCCAACATTTAAAGACTTCACCTTTTCCCATTCATAAACAGTTTTGATTAAGTCTCCCATGAAACAAAGGAGCTATAAAATGCCGACACATTCAAAGCTTTACTAGCAACTGTAGCCTTTCCTTTTCTTTTTTTTTTTTTTTTTAATTAGACACCTTAAAAGGTGTCTTCAACTGATAAAAGTGTTCAGAACACCTTCCAGCCAAAACAGTTTAAATCCCTTGAACAATATTTGCTCCAGAGATCACCCTCCAAAGACCTCTGGAGTCCACAGGAGGGCTTGCATCAGACCTAGCAAGCACTCGATCGTGACTTAATCCACACCTGCTAATGCACTGTGATGGAAGAGGTTAAAGAAGACCTGGGGAGAAAGGATCCCTATCTATTTCCAGTCTTCTTCAATCACTTGAGGATGCGGCGTAGTGCTCTCACATGAATATTCCAAATGGAAACACAAACAACTTCAAAGCTACGAAGCTAATTTTCTCGGAACTTCACATTTTCTCCCCTCTAGCTAAAGACTAACCCAAGGAGCACTTAGCACTGCTCGTATAATGAAGATGGATGCTAGAGTAAAATTTAAAATGTGTGTGTACAGACAGGATGGGAGGGATTGTCATTGTAGCTTAATAAATCTCTCTATATATAAAAATTAAGATCAGCCATAACTTTTAAACCTGCAGGTTCACAAACACAGACCTTTTCACACCCTAAAATAACACGTCTTGTAATACTGCCCTATTTATGCAGTGTTAGAGAAAAGTGAAGTACTCTTTCACAGCAAATAATATACTGAGGAACCAGAGAATCCTGGAATTCAGAAGTTTCTGTGCTTCACCTGAGCTCCATTAAACACACTTTCCTCATAGGAACAGCTGCTCTATGAATTACAAACAATGAATCTTAATAAGATCCCATCAGCACACATTCAGCCTACAAGGTTATACAAGTGAGCTGCTAACATGTTTTATGAGAACAGTAATTGATTTTACTAGCATACACCTTTGTTGAAGAAAGTTCCCTGTTATTAAAGCTAACGGCATCTGTAGGATCCATTCATCCAGCACCTCATAAACTCCCTGCCACTATGAGTAATCAGAGCCCGGTGAGTGTAAAGTTAGTCATTTAGATGCCAAGAAGCCACTGATTTTCCCATCAAGGCACATGTATCAAAGTGCACGATGGAATTCTTTTGTTCACCTCCCATCAATTGCTTTGAGCACCGAAAATTGCATGACAGTGTAATTGTTGTCCAACACCACTGACATTAAAAGCTAAAGTCAACGTAATGTTAACCGGAACTCAAAAAAAGCTCAGAATATGAGATGGAATAAGGAGATGAAGACCAGAGCTCAAACATTTCACTTCCATATGCATTTGCAGCAACCTTTTAAAATCATCAACCCGTCAGTCCATCACGTATCTGTTCACAGTTGCACCAGAAATGTCAAACCATTTGGAACCACAGTCACACTACGCATGGGCTCAGTCCCATTTTCAAGTTTGGTCACAGCACATACCGGCCCATATTAAAAGATAGCATCTTTCTGTTTTAATCCGATTGTACCGCTCTAAGTACAGAGAAATTAAAAACGTGTTTTGAAAAGACCCAAAAGCCGCAATTCTTCCCCTTGGTCCAAAAAGATAATTTTCCTTTTTTTATGGGATTCTATTTCACCTTCTTACAAATACATTCAGTTGCCATCTTTAATCTTCCTGCTCTCAAGATGTTCAACTGTTGTAGAAGATAGGATATAGGATAAGTGAAGCAATTTCCGTTCAGCGATTTATAAAAATGTCAGGTTTTGTTAAAAATAAAGGTCACCAAAACCTATTTTTTAATGACTGCCCACTAGAAATCACGTGCCTCTCAACCCAATTCCATAAACATATTTGAAATTGTTCCTTTACTACATCCCCTGTATTAAGCAGATGATTAAATTCACGTCCGTCTGCATTAAGATGAACATTATCTTCACTCTCCATATTACAGCATTCCTTATCTCCACCAGCTGTATTATTTATAACTATGAATAGTGGTAACACTTGAAAGCTACTGCGTTGAGTGACACTTCCAGCTCTACAGGGAACGAACAATCACTTAGTAGTTTAATTATATGCATTAATAGAAGCTCGTGGCTCAAAAATGGGGCTCCGTTTTAACTTGAGATTTGCATTTTCCCCTCTCTCTTGTAAACGCTGGTCTAATTAAAATGTAATGATAGGATCTGCATTCACTGACACTTACAATGGCCTACTGACCAAGAAGCAGAGACCAAGCAGTGCCTTTTTACTACATGCTGGAATAGGCTGTGATTATATACATCGGTTGCTCGGAAAGTAATGCCTCCTATTTATTTCCGTGGAAACTACAATGGACACAAAGAGCAGAATAACATTATTTGATAGAGCAAATTCTCTGCTACAATACATTATTTTTCAACACAGTCACCACAATTAGTTCTGCTTTTTTGACAGCGATGAACAAATTTTCACCATGTTTGTCAAAATCGAGACTACCTGTGCATGGCTCTCCAGAACATGGCTTGTCCTTCATATGTCACTGTCATAACTCTTGAAATACACCACCACCACCTGACTGTGCCCACATCCACTGTCTGGTCTCTATAAACGTTCACAAGTGTCCATGAATGTCAGTGAGTGCAATTTTTTCGGCATGGAGGAATTCAGTTCCACACCTTTGCTCCAAACACACTTCCATGTCAGACACCATTCTGTCAGACTGCCCCTCTGCTATCATCTGTCACACAGCAACAAGATGTAATGGGATTCCGGTGGGAAGGTTCAACCCCTACTGCCATACCACCAACATCCACCTCTGACATTGTGGGCCAGCATCATAAAATAGGACGAATTACCTTCAGAGCAGCCCTAGTACATTGCCAGCTACCAGCTGTCACTCAGGAAGCAGAGAAATGCAGTGCCAACAGAGAATCAAGACATGGCCATTTTAATGTCACTTAACATCAATATCAGTCAATTGTATGACCCTAGTCTTAGAGCAGAGAGGGACAGTCCCTTTCCTCACCGGGCTGGCAATGCTGGGCCTGCTGTATCTCAGAGTATTGTCAAAGATGAACATGAGCCAGCAATGTGCCATCGCTGCTAAGGAGGCTATCACTATTCCAGAGCAGCTCTGCTGGGAGGAGAGAGCTGGGGCTGCTCAGTCTGGAGCACGTGAGACTCTGGGGATCCCCCCATGGCCATAAATCCCCACAGGAGGTGCAAGGGGATGGAACCGGGCTCTGCTCTGTGGTGCCCAGGCAGCCCAGGGCCACTGTGCACAGCCTGGAGCCCAGGAGCTGCCCATCAGCAGCACTGCAGTGCTGGGTTGGTGCTGCAGCTCTGCCACAGGGAGCAGAGAGCGGTGGGGGCTCCTCCTGGGGGATCTCCCACAGCCCCTGGCCATGGTGCTGGGCTCCCTGGGGGGGACCACAGGGACATGAAGGTGCCTCCAGCCCCAACCAAGCCATAACTCTGTATGTACCTTCTGTGCAAAACCAGCCAAGCCTATGTGAACACAAAGACAACGCAAAACATACGGTGACAATAAGGCAGATCAGTCTGCTATGAAAGAGAAAAGCAAACGCTCTAGTATTTCACCTATGGCAAGCTGGAGCTTGTTCTGCTGACTGTGCACACCCACACTTCACAGTATCTTTAACAGGCACTTATCTTAAATACATATAATTAAAATACAATTGAAATATTTTTCTAATATAACCTTGGGAATTTCCAAACTTGCCTTGGGTTTATATAAAGATGGTACGCAGAAATCACATGTGCCAAATCACAGGACCACAGAAGAGCAGGGGTTGGAAGGGACCTCTGGGGATCCCACAGTCCAACCCTTTGCTAAAGCAGGTTCCCTACAGCAGGTTGCACAGGAAAGCATCCAGGCAGCTTTTGAATATCTCCACAGAAGGAAATGTGAGACCTGAGAGGTACGGGAGTGTTATCCATCCTCAGAGAGAATGGACATTGTGTCCACCAAACAGTTCTTCAGGGGATTGACTCCATGTTGCAATTAGAAAATCCTCTTACTGCGTCAGTGATGTCCGATACAAACACAGTACCACGTGGCAACATTTTTAATTAACATCCCCTAAAACGTGTATGTTAACGTTATAAATACGAACAAATGTGATACTGAATCTCTAAACAACTGATTCGAAGGCAGGCAGGCCTAAAGCTGAGAGAAATCATGTCACTTCTGCTTGATGTCTGCGTTCATGACAAAGTCTACCCATGTGGCCATGAGGCAAAAAGGTTCTAAAGCCAATAATCCCAACTTCCAGCTCTCCGGAGGGCAGCTGTAAAGCATTCTGTAATGAAGAGAACAAAGACCATTTTCCAGTTGATTGTTATAATTTTCCTGCCTACTGACAGCTATGTAATAAAATCTTTTCCGTTCCTGACGTATTCAAGCTGTCAGATTTCACCATACCGTACGTAAAACATGATTTTGGGAACTACTAAGCCAAGAAAACAGTGCCGTAACGCCCAACGTATCTGCCACAAAAGGTCAGTTCTGTGACTATGACTAACACCTTTGTTAGCCCACCTGTCTGCCAGTTTCTTCAAGAACAGTAGATATTAACACCCGAAGAAAAAAGCACATCAGAGCATATTGCAGCACAGTAGGAAAGTTTCTTTCATTCGTTTTGCTCGTCTTTGAATTCCTGCAGGTACAGGCTCATGATACTAAAGAATTTTATCAGCACCACATCACAGAGGACCCTGATATCTCACGCTGAACTATCATGATAGCTCAAGTCAACAAAAATGTACTTTTTAGTTGTCACTTAATAGAATAACCTACATGCCTACTTGAGGTTGATCTGTACGCCTCATATGTAGACTTCGAGTGCCAAGTCAGAAAAGTGGACATGCCTGCTAACATCCAGAGAAAACACCGTAAAAGATGTTGTAATTCACCCTTCAAGGTGCAGAAAGATGTTATTCCTTCACCTTCCTTGATAGCTTTGAAAACACAATCTACACAGAATCATTCAGGTTGGAAAAGACCTCTGAGATCACCAAGTCCAACCCCATTCCACTCCACCGTGCCTACTGACCAGGACCCTCAGTGCCACATCCCCATGGTTCTGGAACACCTCCAGGGACAGTGACCCCACCACCTCCCTGGGCAGCCTGTGCCACTGCAGCACCACTCTTCCGGAGAAGAAATATTTCGTACTATCCAAACTGATATTGGTTGTATATACCAAAGAATATACCAACACAAGTTAGACAGATAGCTTCAGTAAGAAAGCATTATCACATTAAACACAGAAACAAACGACTCTTGCTTGGAGTGCAACACCACAATGACAGAGGAGACAAGCTAATTTACAGGAACATTTAGTCCACAGATGAGATGCTGTCTTCAGTAAGTTATTTACCAACACCGTGCACCTCAGTATCATGAATACCCTAATTCTACACACGGCACAGGGAATTGCTGCTGCCAGGTGAACAAGGAACCTGACTGCCATCCTGTACCTCCCAGAATATCTTTTTTCCCTGGTTTGGATCTACAGGTTGCCTCCTGTCTAATGCTCTGCTGGATAGTCGCCCTCTGCACGATCCCTGCCTGTGACAGTCCCAGGCACCACAATACAACTCAATAATACAAGAGACATTTAACATTTGGAAGACGCCCTGGGCATCAACAGCACGACCTTGGAGCACGGTTTTGACTCCTGAACACAGTACCTACGTGAACAGCAGACAAGTTTCTCCAGATTGTGCTCACCGCACCGAGCAGTCCCATCTGCTCCATCTTGCAGGTGCTCCAAGTGACTCTCCATTTATTACGCAGTTTTGGAGAAACCCATGAGAATACCTCAATCAATTTGCTGTGAAGTTTCACCTTCACTTTTACCAAGCACAGGACTCTGGTCTTCACGTTTCTGGGAGGGTCAGCTTTCCCCTAGGGCTAAGTACAGGAAATAAAGCATTTTTCATTGTCTTAAATTAGTACACAAGTTTTGCAACATAGATCACTTTAAAAGAATGTCTTCTACCCTAAAAATCATTGAGACCAGCAACTCTACAACATTTTTGATAATTTAATTCTCCTTCTTTAGAACTCTCCTTTCCGTAACAAGCATCAATACTACCACGTGCTCTCTCCCACCCTGTGCAGCCCTACAAAACATTCTCACTGTTACTATGTTCACAGCAAAACCATTACGTTTTTCCAGTATGCTTGAGAGAAAAGAAAAAATCAAGTCCTTGAGGATTTAATTTGGACTTCATAGTTTGCCCACCCTGGTAGTAAGCTTGCTGCTGCTGAGTTGTGCTGAAATACATATTTTATTGAAAGACGCTCTGTTTGCCTAAATGCCTGGAAAATCTGCACTCCCTACCCAAGACGCATCATGTTATTCCTCTGCTTCTTTCCATTTGGCTTTATGTTCCCAGACATATGCTCATTATTGACTTCAACAGCAAGGGGCCTTAGTGAAAGAGCCCTAGCAAACAAGTGCAGAACGCTGGCTTGAAAACCACCACTTGAACAGATAGAGCGACTGCATGAGCCTACGCAACCCGCAGTTGTTTGGGGATTGTTAAGTGCCAAAATGATCTTTTAGTTTGGGTGGAAAAAGGGTCTCATCTGTACCTTCATATTTAGCAGGAGCTTTTTCTGAATGGGAAGCTATTTTAAAGACAGCAATGGTTATTATCATAACTTTTACGGCCGGCACGCTGCAGGAAATTGCACGTGCGGGCGAAATACTAATTCGGAAAGACAAAGGAAGCAATCCAAGACTCATCATAAGTGTAGCTGTTCCCCACAGACCCTTGCAATTTATCATCTCCATACCAAAGGTATACCAACACGCGCTGTTTCCATGCAGTGCAATGCAATGTGGTTAACATCGTGCTGCCCCTGAAATCCTCACCTTCTGCATTTTGCAGCTTGTGACACGCACACGCTACGCATGGGTCCCCAAGTGATGCAGAAGAGAAGGGACCGGTTGTACTATGCACCTGGTTCTGCTCCTGCACATCACCACACGGAGAGCTACCGCTTTACCTCTCACTTTTTTTCTGGCTTTGCACATAACCAAAGAGAGAAATCTGATGTGCTTTAGAGGCAGAGTAGCCAGAGCTGCTGCAAACACACCCAGTGAGCAAATGAAAGTTGCTTCCACACAGACACTGGAGAGGGAGAGAAGCTTTGTGCTCACAATTTGGCCATCTGCAGAAGCGGGCACACACTGGGCCTTTATCTGGGTACTTTATCCACAGAAATATGAGTGCAATTATCCGTGAAAACAGTTTCTAAATATAGCCCGTTCCTTACTACCACGATGCCCATTAACATAAAAATTACCGTGGCGTTGGCCATAGTTCATGAAGCCAGCATTGTTTCCGAAGTGAGGAGCTTTCTCATTCTAACTTCAGTAAATCTCCAGGAGAAGCTCTAGGAACTGTTTCAGAAGGGCTGATCGTTAAACACTTCCTAATCTGCTTCTGTAAATGTGCCCGTGAAAAAAATAAATAAATAAATAAATAGAAGTTTTCAGAGGTAATGCTGGCTACCTGCCAGTGGTGGTGCTTCAATGAGATGTTTAGTAGGAATTGAAAGGAAAATCATTTACCCCACTAAACATTTCAGAGCTATATTTAAAAACACAGATAATTGTCTTCCCAAACGAGTTAAAAAAAAAAATCAATGGAGATCAGCAGCTTAACTATTTTTTTTTTATTACAGTTATTAAAAGCTCCTGATAGAGTTGTAATATATTACCTTCATTATGAAATTCGGCTCCTTAATAAAAATGAAAGCCCTCAGGAAAACCATCTCCTTATTTACAGCTAAAGGTGATACAACAGTATTTAAAGTTTTACAACACCAAATACATCAGAGTGAGAAGGAACAGCCATTGCCTTACTTGGCCATTATTTTTCTCCCTGATGTTCAACACACCCAAATGAGGCTGCAGCCTTCTGCTTACTGAAGCTCGGATGCATCGGGCACTTCACTAAAATTAGTCTATTTCTGAGAAGTGCTTATTTAGCGATTCCTTCAGGAGAAAAAAAATACAGCCTGACACATGACTATAAGAAAGGGATTATTTTTTACTGGACCAAAATAATTCAGTGACTGCATTTTATTTAAAGACCATAAGAATGGCTCTACTGAATGGAACCAAATCTCTTATGTCTGATGCTCGTCTCCAGCACTGACCAGTAATCGGCTCTCCCTGTGCTTTGGCCCTCATCTTTTTATTTATATGAGATTTTGGATGGAAAGAACAAAGCCAGAAGGCTTCCTCAAGGATTCCCTCAATGAAAAAAACAGGTTCTCAGCAGGGAGGGACCAACATTATGTTTCTGGCCAGCATCTCCTAACTTTACACAACGCCTGCCTTCAGAGCTGGAAGGTTCTGCCAGTGACTTGCTGTGACACTTCCCACACTTGAAACTTCTCATGTCAGGTTGGATATTAAGAAAAATTTATTCTCAGAAAGAGCGGCGAGGCACTGGAATGGGCTGCCCAGGGAGGTGGTGGGGTCACCGGCCCTGGAGGTGTTCCCTATCCAGGGACGTGGCATTGAGGGATGTGGTCAGTGGGCACGGTGGGGTGGGTTGGAGTTGGACTTGGTGATCTCAGAGGGCTTTTCTAACCTGAACAATTCTACGATTCTACGATTTCCTGGTCCTCCTCCCTGTTCTTTTCCTTTACACACATCCTTAAAGTCATTTGAGATGGGCTTACAGCCATCCCTCACAACGCACCAAAGGAACCGCAACAGCAAACCATGCCTTGGCAAAGGTCTTTGAAAAAATAAAGGCAAACATAGCAACACGTCCTCCACTAATAAATGTTACTACCTCAGTAGTATTTATTATACAACAGATACAGTCTGTTGGTTATACTATTGCCACTCAGTGACTGTAGACACAGAACAAGGAATTAGCAACAGTACACTGGGAATTCTTTAGCCTCCTGAAGTTTCTGCTTCAATCCTAAAGTTCTGCTTGGTAGCCCTGTTGGCAAGTGTGATTCATGAATCCTCCCAACCATTTACCCCTAGAGTCACCTCATCTCTCTCGTGCTACAAGAGCAGAGCTGAGTGTTTATCGTGTTCCGCAGAATGAGGTGTCTGCTCTGGTAACAATTCCATTATTCCCGCTGAGCCCTTGATTTATTCTAGCTATTATTCTAATTATTTTCTCCGACCACCTGCTACGTGAGGCACTGCAAAGCGGTCTTATCTGTTCTGCTTGCATTTGCCAACAGTAAGCAGCGGAGTGGCTGCATGTGGCTGCGTGTGCATGCATGTGGGCACACTACCTCCCTTACTGGCACAAGCACATGGGTGGTGGGAGGAAGCAGAGCATGCTGCCTCCTGCAGCGTCTTCCCATGTTTGGAACGTGGTGAGAAGACCTGAATTGGAAAGGAAATCCTCTGAGGCTATAAAAAGAATCAACAGTAATGGGGTAAAAAAAAGGGATAAGGGGGAAGGAGGGGTGGAGAAGCACAACACAGCTGAGAGAGAGAGCGAGCTAGTGCATCCACTCTGGTTAAAAAAAAAGAAAAAAGAACGTAATAATCTTCATAATAAAGGCAGACAGAAAGCCACCCACCTGCTACTCACTGTGAAAGACAGAATATATATGTATACTGAAAGGCAGATCTAATATATTGACGCCTATCCATAAATTACAGTTCTAAATAATTATTAATATGCTTTCCAGGAATACAGTTGCTACACATAAATGCAACTTTGATATGCTTGCAAAAGAGCAACTGACCTCGCTGCTGGGTGCAAGTCGCAGGTTACACTTGAAAATCAATAGGTCATGAGGGACAGAAGCAATGTTACTCCTGACACCATAATTGCCTGTTCAATTTGAAGAAGCACCCAGTATTTTTAGTATGCAGTCAGCACAATCAGCAAGTTATTATCTTCCCAAGAGAAAACTCTATCCTTAATATATCAACTGGTAATGAAGGCAGTGTTTAGACCTTCTAAAGTCATCTCCGTTCCTTTTTGTCCTACCTTTCTCTGCTCTGAAAAGCACGTGGCTAGAAAAGAAGTTAGCATCACAGCAAATAAATTTCTAGACCTAGTTAGAAATACCACACAAGCAAAAATCTGTAGGGATCCCAGAAAAGGTGCAGCTGTCTTTGTCCCTCCAAAATCAGAGGTATCTCACAGCAAGATAAAGATTTCTGTGAAGTGGAGGAATAAGCAATCCCAAACTGAATAACAGAGCACTACTCTACTGATGAGCAGCTCAGGACTCTCACATGCATGCAACAGATGCTCTCCATTTGGTTCCTCTCTTTGTTATCACAGTATTTTTTATGCAATAGAAGTGTCTAAATATTTACCAGCAGGAGCTAACATTTATACAGCACAACATAAAAACAAGCTGTTTTTAACAACTCAAAACTATGACATAAAATGTTGGGGTAGGAAAAAAGAGAATGTACATTCCTGGGGATTCAGCTAGATAGAAGGAACTACAGTCTGCTGGGCACTTCTGTTGTGCTTGCCAGTGCAGGGAAAAACAAAAGAAACAAATGGTCGCTCTCTCTTAAGACAAAAGATCTTTCAAAAATAAGTTATAAAACATTTCAGACAGGTTGAGAAGCACCGAGAATTTGAGACAGAAAACATGCCTGCTTTACCACTCCATCTTGAAACACGTCACAGTGATGCACAACCTCTCCTCTCTCATCCCCTGCAGCTTCATTTTGTGAAGCACACGGTGATCACTTTGCTGGGCATCCACCTCGCAGCTGCCTCTTTCATGCAGGTCTCCCCTCACCCACACGTGGGCTCCTCTCCTTCCTCAGATTTTCCTCACTTTAAAACAACACGGCTGTAATTCTGCATGTTGCTGTGATCTCTCAGCCCTTCTCCAGCAGCCCGCCTCTTCGAGTCCTATTTCTCCTCTTCACTCTGCAGCATTCACATTACTACTTGAGGGCTTTATCCTCCACACTGATTACTCATCCTCCAGCTCCTCACCTCTACACTCACTGGCATCCAATCTTAATTTGATCTGCGAGTCCTGCTTTAAATTTCTGAACTCATTAACGTGGCTGTCATTTGAGCTGATCACCCCATCACCCTCCTAAGCTATCACCAGGTCTTCTTTTCCCATTGCTTCACATTTCTCTTTCCTGGCCCTTCTGCCAATTCCAGACCCTCATCCCAAGCTTCTGATCTGATCTTACCCCTTCCCTATGGTCTGATTTTTGGGTGGTCCTGTGTGGAGCCAGGAGCCGAACTCAACGATCCTTATGGGTCCCTTCCAAACTGGAGAATTCCGTGATTCTCTGATTCTTCCTTTTCTAAGAACAGTGATTTCTTAATTCTCTTCAGGCCTCATTCTCTGGTTGGCCTTGCTGTCCCTTCTGGTCACAACATGTGAATTCCTTCCTTCCATGTTCCAGAGCTGGCACACCATCAGCACAGATGACTTCCCAGCTCCTAAAGCTGAGACCTCTCTTGCAAAAGTATTCCAAATGCGCTGGCCTTCTCCACTTTGCTTTCTCCTCTTGTTTTCCCATGCTAAGCTCTCTCTGCTTGAGGGTAGGAAGGCCCTACAGAGGGATCTGGACAGGCTGATCAATGGGCTGAGGCCAACTGTACAAGCTTCAACATGGTCAGTGGGCATGGTGGGGGTGGGTTGGGCTTGGTGATCTTCAAGGTTTTTTCCAACCTCAATGATTCCACAACTCTTAAGATTTTCCCAGCTTTCTCTTAATCCCTTCTCACACAATTCCTACCTTTTCACCATGTTCACATCTTCTCTTCCTGAGGACTTTGCCTTCTGCATCCTCTATTTCTGCAACAACTGCCCTTAATAAAAACACAGCACGGCACCACCCAGACAAGCAGGGCAGCCCTTCAGCTGCACAGCCTGAGCATCACATGAAGCCATACCTTTGAAGCAGACTCCTGCAAAAATACTTCCCAAAAGCTCCTGCGCTAAAGCAGGAGTGACTCCAGATTCTACAGTGGAAAAGTCTCAGCCACTTGTCATGGATAAGAGGCAGAGAATAATCACTGTTAAATTAAATAATACTTTCCATAGAAGCTTGTAATTCTTCCTTAAATAATTCCTCCCTCTCCGGTTTTACATCTTGCAAATACTTTGGATTACAGTGTCCTCCTTGCTGAGTCTTATCCAAGGTTAGCTCTTTAAATCTTTCAGTTGGTACTGCTATTCTTCCATCATAAATCCTCCTCAGCCTAATACAACCTCAGTAAAGACAGATCCATTAAAGAACCCAGGACTACGGTTGCAACCTCACTAGATATTGAGTCAGACTTTGCCATACCCTTCAGCACAAGTAATTACATGACAACATGGCTAATTTGATGCCCACTGTTACTCTCCATCTCCTCCAGCACTGTAAGAAAATAATCCAGGAGCAACAGAATCTGGAGCAGGAATTTTGAGTTAACTTTCAGCTCTGTCACTGACTACATCCCTTGTTTTGTGTGCATCACTTTATCGCTTTGCCCCAGCCTCTTGCACTGTCACACGAACGTACTATTTCCTAAGTACTATGACATCCTGATTCTGATGCACTCAAGAAATTCTGCACAAAACTGCTTACAAGAAGTGCCCACCACGGGTTTCAGAATTTCCTTCCTGTACTGAACTGCTGCACATAGGTTTAGAAAGAAGCAATCCAATCTCTTTGCAGCATGCCATGAAAACCCACTGTTTCCTGCCTGTACTTCTAAACAATATATTCCATTGCACTGATAGATTTTAGTGCCAGAAAGCACCTACTCTGACTTTGCACAGAAATATACCTGTGATTCCTGCGTCGTGACTGCAATTTCTGCACTACTTTAAAAAGACAATGAATTTGGACTTTATAATAATGAGATTGTGAAAAAAAATCTACATTATCAGATAAAGTGGTTAATTCCCTACAATGTTTACCATTTGCTCTTCATTTCTCATTTCAATCTCTCTATAGATAATTTTAAATTTTCTTCCACATCGTTGATAAAGACATTGAACAGCACTGAGCCAGGAACAGAGTTGCTATATAATACACCTATACACTCTATTTTGCAATTAATTACCTTGGAGATAGCATGCTTTTAACTTTGAAACAGGTACTGTTCTAAAGCCAAGGAAAGAAAACGAACTAGGAGAAAAGTAAGAGCCTCAGCTAATATCGGAAGAGCTCTGTTCCACAGAGACCTGAGTGACTCAGTCTTTCATGAGGCAGGGATATAATTTTCTGGATGAAGTAGTTCAACAAATCTTTCTTACCTTCCACCTTCAAAAATGAATTTTAAATTGTTTGTCCTTAAGAAACAATTCTGGCCCCGATCATAACTAGCAGCTGAGCTAAGAAAGAGAGGCAGCATTAGATGGAACAAACCAGAAACTCCTGGTTATCCTGAGCCATACTCACAACAAATTGGTCCGTGTCCCTTTCAAGCCCCATGTTTGGTAAATCGGGCATCATGTGTGCCACCACTTTGAAGCCAGCATCCTTGGCTAAGTGGAACGACTCGCACACAGCCTTCACGGTGTGACCTCTGGGAAGAGAGAAAAAGAGAGATGTAGAGCCCCAAACCTCCAAGACAGGCAGCACAGGACCGCACAGAGGAAGACATATTTTGACATATTTAATTCAGATTATTTTCTAGGAAGGGAGCATGGATGAGTTTTATTATCAGTCTACCACCATTCAAATCTTGGAACATGGCTTCTATTACGATAAACTAAACTAAGGGCAAATAGTCAAGTTTGCTGCTTCTTCAGCAGGTGAACCACCCTAAGGCTATGGCTTTCCAAACCACCGTCTAAGGAACTTTTGTGAGCTGCTGAAATTCACTTTGTACAACAAGGACACAAGGAGATGCCACAGCACGAGCTAGGGCACGCTGTGCTGAGGGCAACATATAATCAAAACAAGTGTCACCAGAAACAAAAGTATAAGAACAGGAAAAGGAGAAGGATAGGAGCTACATGAAGTCAGTTAACCAGAAAATCATTCTGCATCAGGCTTGCCAAACTCTCAAGTATTCCCTTTAGAGAAAAACAAACTCTTTGTGGCTTCTGAGGGGTGTTAAACTTCCAAATCATAGGCTGGATTGGGAGTCTGGAAGTATTTTGAGTTCCCTGCCACCGACATGACATCACAGGAGCTCACATTTGCTCTGCAGGAGCTCAGCAAGAGTGGGAACGGCTGCAAGAACAAAGGTTGAATCACACCTAGCTCATCAGCCTCTAGCAAACTCCTCTCCTTCCATCTCCCACAGTTCAGGAGATTTCTTCTGTCTCCCCACAGAATCATTAAGGTTGGAAAAGACTACTAAGATCATGAAGTCCAACCACCAACTCATCCCCACCATGCCCACTAACCACGTCCCTTAGTGCCACATCAACCTCTCTCTTGAAAGCCTCCATGGAGCAGTCAGGAACACTGAACAGCTCCAGGGAGGTTCCCACTCCAGGTGACCAGCCTCCCCATGACAGAAACAAGTCCTTGTTTCCAATCTTGCCCAGCTGCAGGCTCTTCCCGTACTGGCTGACATCTCTGGAGACTTCCATCCATCAGCATCTGCCACTTTCTTTCTCCTTCAGTCCCCATTTCCTTCCCATCGCACCTTCCCGCCAGTTCACCCCTTGTCAACAGGACAGCTCAGCAGGTGGTTCTTCTTCTAGTCGATAGTCTTTTGGGTGAAAAATAAATGCAGTGGGGGCATCTCAACACAAGCATACCTTCTGCTGAGACCTAATGTTAACCAAACATTAGGGACATGGTTAGTGAGCATGGTGGGAATGGGCCTACATCTGGACATGATGAACTTAGTGGTCTTTTCCAACCTTAATGATTCCATGATTCTATGAAACTGAATAGCTGCTTCCCTTGTTTTAATATCTTTGCCTCTCCTTCTCTCTACCGGTAGTTTCCACCTCTGTTAAATCCCTACCTGTACTTTTATGACTATAGGTTTATTACTGATTTTTTTTTCAGAAGTATTACAGTATTTTTCGGAGACTGTTCAAGGACAGAATTACTCAAGACCTTGAATAGCCTAAGGGGAGTAAATGGGAGACTTGCTTCATAAATAAAAATTATTTTCTTATTAGAAGTGGAATCTGAGCTGCATCAATAACTTGATTATTTGATGCCTAGATCTGTTCTTGAATATTTTTCTGCCTCACAGCCACCCAAGGCACTCAAAAACCTCACTAATGACTTATGGAACATAATAGAAAGTAATTTCCAAACAGTTAGCCTAATTGGTTGTAATCTGACATTTTGCTACAAGCAAAATATTAAAAGTTTAAAGCAAAACACATCCCCCACAAAGTAGAAGAACAGAAGCAAAATGAGGTCATTTCAAAAGAAAGAGGAACTTGCATCACTCTTCTCTAGAAGAGTATTCCAATTCATTGTTCAAAAATGTTGGAGCGGGATGCATGAATGACAGCCTGTATTTTGTCTGCCCTGGGAGAGCTTGCAAAGTCTTTTAGGAAATCTGCAAGCAGCATTGAAAAACACCAAAAATCTTTAGAAATGTAATTCTATACAGGATTATTTCTGAGCGAAATAGTAATATACAACTTCATTGTTCCTCTGGTTCATCAGCAGGAAAGCAAGGGTTCATTAGGCAGTTCACAAGCCAGAAGTGACATAAAGCTTTGAATGATTTATGGCATCAGCTCTGATCTAGCACGCTGTAGGAAACCTGAAGATGACTGCAGTGAGAGCTAAGTGGAGCTTCACAGTTCCGCTTCAGGACAGGACATCTTTAAAAGGAGCTTGTGAAAAAAAAAAGATTTTGAAAGCTTAAAAGAAATGATTTCTTAAATTTATGATGTGTCAGTAGTAACCATTAGTGGATACATCCAGCCTAAGAATGAGACGTAGCTAAATTCCCCAGCGTGAATCTTTTCCTTTGGAAAGCTCTGACATCTACAGGAGGAAAACATCACCTATAAATGTTAGTTGCTAACTTTTGGGCTGCTCAATAAATGGCTGTTCCTCTCTACTGAGTCCTGTAGCCTGACCATTCCATAGCAGTGACTTCCTGCACTTCCACGAACATGCAAAACCACAGCTAAACCCACAGGAAGAAATTCATTTTGGATTCTTACTTTAAGGCTCTAAAAGAAAATGTCCAACGTTTTCAGTTTTGCACTACTGCCTTTAAGGTGAGTATTAACAAAAATGTGTTCTGCTTATTGAACCATGCTCTCTCTGTCATTATGCATGATTACGGTTATCAAAGATCTTCGCTAGCTGACTGGAATACACAATAAGAGCGAAGGCAAGTTGTACGAGTGTCACAAGTGAAAAAAACAACCAAGAGAAGAATAACTTCTTTCAAAATATCTACAGAATTATCAGACTTGCAGTGGAAAAAAAAAAAAAAAAAGATTAGCTTTCTTGCCTGTAAGGGATGGGATGAAGAATGAATTGCGCACACTCCTACGTAGGACAACTGTGCTTTTGGCTACAGGTCGAAGACGATGAGGAATAAATAACAAGCTTCCTGTGAACGTATTCTGCCATCCCTAAAAATTCTGTATACCTAGAATGACCGTGGTTAATCCGTCAATAGCAGCATGGTTTTGGCTGTGCCTCACCCTCCATACTTGCCAGTGTCATCTCCCCTCTCCAGTAAGGCAGCTGGTATGGAGAAGAGGCTGCTGGCTAGCGGAGGACCTACAGTAGATTATACCATGTTGTATCTACTCAAGACTAAAGGTTGTGAATTATGTAGGACAAGAACTACAAGCTCTCTCCGGGCATATTTTCTACTTCACAATACTGCATTTATTTATGAAGCAATAAAAAAGAAAAAAAAAAGAGAGAGAGAAATATACAACACTGGAAGAGATAAAATAAAATATCACAGAACTCTATTTTTCTCAAGCCATGGTCTACACCACACCACAACAAACTCCATGAATCCACTGCAGTTTATTATTTTTCTTTTTTCTTAACAGGTTAAGACTTGCTTCCACAAAGCATGCAATGAGCCAAAAAAGTTTCTTCCCACCTGTTGGTGTCCCTGGCCACATCCTCGTACACACTCTGCACTCCGATCTCCAGTCTCGTGCAGCCATAGGACAACATGTCGCTCAAATGGCGCTTCAGGCAGTAGTCTGGTCTGGTCTCTATGGTTATCCCAACGCATTTTGTCAAGCTTCGTTCGGAATACCTGCAACAAAACCATCCTCTGTTAAAACTGGGAAGCCGTCGCATGTGACTTGAGCAGTTTCCACTATCTTCCTGGTAGGTTTCACAGACTCCACCAGAATTAAAAGCCACCTTAAAAACCCAAAGGTCTTGGCAGCCAGGATGCCATCAACTTTATTGCAACACGATACAAAGGAAACAATACACGCATACATGAGCTGATAAAAGTCTGGTATTTGCTTTGTACAAAAGAGAATGGGACTATGGCAGCCTTGCAGGCATTTTGAAACAGAGCTTCCTAGGAAGATGCTCACAGAACGGACCGAGCCTTCAGCACTCGTCATCACCCAGCAAAAGGGAAAGCCAGAGGAGCAATGAGAACCGAGTTTGGTTTCGGGGGCAAACCAAAGACAGGCAGAGCTCCCACTCAGTTTATGATGATCATAGAGGATCTTGTGTTAGGGAGAGTTTGGTACAGTGCGTATTTGTTTGATTGCCACAAAACACAGATAAGTTGCAGGGATTAGGATGAGAGCCAGTCATGTTCTGAAAACATACCAGATGGTCCACAAAAACTATACACATCATCCCTATTTCTGAGCAAGGTGCACGCTCCCAGCTCCAGCGAAGCCTAACGGTGAAACAAAACTCATTGGTCGCCCTTTTCCCCATCCACCCCATTTATCATTGGATGTCTAACTGAGACTAATTGTTCCAGCTTGTGTAAAAATCCTCTGCTGATGACAAATGGTAAGTTATTGACCTATGAGAGAATAAAACAAAAGAAAATAGGAATCCAAAGCAGACTTGAAACAAAGTTCACAACAGGAAACCATAAATCAACACAATCTCCAACATCATCAGCAGGGGTCACATATTCATTTCCATAGAAGAATCATTTCACTTGTCCCCAACATAGTAGTTGCCTTTCCTGCAACCTGGTGGTTGTGTAACAGAGGACTGCAGCATAGGGAAGATTTACAGCAAGAAGAAAACTTTTGAAAAGAAGAAGCAGCCATTTGGAACTGCGGAGAGAATCTGGATAATTCCCAAACCGTGATGTGGGCAGGATTAACAGCTACTCTCCGAAAAGCATACTGGCCTCTTTAATGGTCCCAAATGATAAAGATCTCAGTATTCACATTAAACGTCACTGAGGACACCTTGAGTAAGAGAGATGTTATGCTGATACCTGAAAGAATGCTGCACACCAAAATCACAAGGATGACTAACTTCAGATCGTTATTAGGTATTTTACAAGGATTCATCAACTGATTGCTGGCTCTGGATGGCTGGAAAGCTCCAGAGTTCAGCTTTCAGCGTGACAGAGGTCCAACTTGAAAACAGAAAAATATCACAAAAAACAACAAAGAAAAACCCGACAAAAAGCAGGTAGATTCAGATCCCAAAGCAAAAATATTAATTCCAATCAGACCGATAAAACCTAAGATATCTGAGGGGTAGACTATAATGGCTGTCAAAATTGGCATCTTAAAAAAAGGCATAAAACGTTTCAGTTTGTGGCTCACTAATCTGACAGACTACCAGAAAACTGTTTATCATGTCGGGGAAAACACTGCCAAAGTGTGATTCATTAACAGCAGATCAAAAAATGCTTGCTTTTAAAGACATTTTGTTTCCAAATAATTAAAAAAAAAAAGAGAGAAGTTTTAGCTAAGGGAAACAAATAAGTCACCAGATAACTCCCATTACGCCAGATGAAATGTGTTTGCATTAAGCACCTGCAATCACGGCTAGAAATACAGAGTGGAGACAAAAGTAATTATATTTCCCCCCGGAGCAAATTTATGGCAGGGTTAGAAAACACTGAATCTAACGAACACCAACAGACCCCAAACTATAACATCTCCTAAGAGCACCAACAGACCCCAAACTATAACATCTTCTAAGAGCACCAACAGACCCCAAACTATAACATCTCCTAAGAGCACCAACAGGACGAAAGTCTGGTGCCATGGGTAGAAAAATTGACTTGTCTACATTGCAAGAAGTGCGTCTTAAATGGGACTAGGAAAACAAAACAAGAACTGCGGAGATGTGGCACTGAGGGACGTGGTCAGTGGGCACAGTGAGGTGGGTTGGGCTTGGACTTGGTGAGCTCAGAGGTCTTTTCCAATCTGAATGATTCTATGATTTCCAAGAAAAGTAAAGCCACATGTGCTGTAGCTCTCCCTGCACCTCCTGAGACCCAGCAGCTTCCTTGCATTAACCAGGAGATGCCTGCAAAGACAGAGCTGATCCTGGCCAAGCATTGGCATTAGGTTTAATGCCTCTAAGGCTTTAGAGAACAATAGCGGTAAGCAGAAAGAGTGCAGCCTAATACTTTATTTTATTAACATAAAAGCCCGAATCAAGTGGTCCATATGTCATGAAGACTACAGATTCCCTTCAACTAACTGGAAAAGAGAGAGAAACATGTGATAGCCAACCACCCACTGAAGGCAGTTCTGGCAACACATTTTTATCATTTCCCGAACAGAGAAAAATAAATTTGACTTTTGTTCTCCCTTTTCTTGATTTTTGAACTTCAAACACTCATTTGGATATTCAGCATGTTTTCTTTCTTTGCAAAAAGAGCAACTGTCTTCTGTCTGACATTCAATATTAAATATATTGAATGCCAGGCTTTTATAGAAAGGGCCAGTGGTGAGCTGCAAAAGAGAGCTGAGAGACTTGAAAGGGGCAGGAAATACTATTTAAAACGTTACCTACTAAATACCGGATTTCCATCAGGACAAAGACTAATTTTTATTTTCAGATTGGCAGCGTCTCTTATTTTAAAATACTGTCAGGATCTCAGATGGGTATTCACCAGCCAGCACAGAAAAAGAAACGACAAATGGATACATACCTGATATATCGACTTTTGTCTGTGCGTGTGTGGTTTTTGTGTTTTAAAGTATATCTTTCAAACCTCGTGCTGATCTGTGGACCACAAGCAGCAGGCTTTTCCTCCTGGTCACCTGAAAGTTGTCCCTCAGCTCTCTGGGAGCAGCAGATCCAGGAGAGGAGCACTCCCAGTTGGCTCATGCAAGGTCTATTTCAAAATATCACCATAATACATTCCAGAAATCTACTAAATTAACTGTTCTCAACTATACTGCCCTTCTAGCAGGTATCAGGGTGTCAGATTGGATTCAAGGAGTTTTGTATATCGTTCATTAAGTGCATCTATTATTAACTCCACATCATTTTCATGCCTTTTCTCAGCACCCTCTCCAGTTTTTAAGCATTCTTGTTGCCTCTGATATCAAAAACAGCCACAGAACTTTGCAGACACACCAGTACTAAATCCAGATGGAATATAATTTGCCTATTCCTATCCAATTTTCCACTATTTATACAGTCAAGGGTAATTTGGCTGCTGAATCATACAGAAAGCTCATGATAATGTGACTTAACTCCTAAGTCTTTTCTAGATATTTCGCTGCTTCTCGGAATAGAATCTTGCACCATTCCTAGAAAAACAGCTTTACATTTTCCCATAATAAAGTACCCGGCTTGCTCATATACAACTTACTATAGGATACAGATTTATCCCTTATTTGCCCATCTCTAATATTGATAGCATCTGCCAACCCTCAGAAATTACTATTTTAACACAAGTATTAAACACAAGGCCCAGAGGCAAAAACAACAGAATCCTATTAGAAATCATTCAGGTCAACGACAATAATTTTCTGCTATGCCTGTTTTGAAAACCAATGTAATCAGTGACATGTTGTTGTCGTCTCTTTCTTAATGTGAAAATATCTCACCATACCAAGCCAAATCTCTTGGAGAAGTTTAGGCATGTTACACTTAAATGTTCCAAAAAGCCCTGTAAGCTCACTAACAGCATACAGTAACTTATCATGATAATAGAGATGATGGATTTGCTTTTACTTAATCTTTAAAAACAACAGACATCTAGCCACATATCCTGCAGGAACGGCATGCTAGCCAAGGAACATATTAATAGGGAACAGATGCTATCCAACTAGGCAGAGAGGCTGAAAAGCAGATATCTACAGCTCTAAAATGAGCAACTTCGGGATACTCAGTCACGAAAGGTTAAGATGACCTTGGTGATGACCAAGGTGAGGAAAGCCATGATTAACCAAAGACCAAAAGAAGTGAAATAGAGAAAGACCTGAAAATTTAGATCAACTCAACAAGTTGAGCTTGGAGAAGAGAAGGCTCCAGAGAGACCTCATTGTGGCCTTCCAATACTTGAAGGGAGTGTATAAACAGGAGGGGGAACGATTGTTTACAAGTGTGGATAGTGACAGGACAAGGGGGAATGGTTTTAAACTGAGACAGGGGAGGTTTAAGTTCGATATTAGGAGGAAGTTTTTCATTCAGATGGTGGTGACGCACTGGAACAGGTTGCCCAGGGAGGTTGTGGATGCCCCATCCCTGGAGGCATTCAAGGCCAGGCTGGACGTGGCTCTGGGCAGCCTGGTCTAGTGGTCGGCGACCCTGCACTCAGCAGGGGGTTGAAACTCAATGATCTTTGAGGTCCTTTTCAACCCAGGCCATTCTATGATGATTCTATGAGAATTCCCTCCCCCCTCCCCCGTGATGGTTTCATATACACAAGTCCACCAGGTTTGCAGGTTCGTTCTGGTGGTAGTATTTATGATGTGGACTTCTTCCAGAATTTAAGAGTGCAAAGGAATTCTATCTTCACAACCAGCAAACACCTCACAGTATTTCTCCTTTCATGGAACAGTCTTATTTGTTATCTGTGCAACGTGGAGGAATCCCAAATAAGAATTGAAAATCTGTCATACTCCAAGAACAATCAGAAATCAAGATAAGTGTACAGCACAAGATAATGGGGAACAGTTTTAATAACAGACTAACCTTAGCACTGAATTGCGCAAATAAAATAGATGCCATAGAAATGAAGGAAATGAGATACAGAGAAACCTTGAGATTAGTACAGACACAGCTAGCGTTAAGTGAGTTTTCTGTATGATTACAGAACCGTCTGAATCAAGATGAAGTGTGGGAAAGATTATTAATTTTAATCATTAGAGAATAATTGAGTGAATTTTCAGACAAAGCTGGCACATAAAATAGACCTTCAGATCAGAATCTGCCTCTTAAATAAGCAGGGATTTTAGATCAAAAAGTACCCACCTCTCCACCAGACACGGCAGTTTGACACAGGGTTGCAGGTACTTTCTCATTTAGAGAAAAAACAGATGGCACAGTCCTGGCATAAAACAACTCATTTAACAAAGCCTCTGCTCTCCCTTGATTAAACTTTGGTCTAGAGACAAAAGCCTCATCAGCTATGAGACCCGAACATCAATTACTTACAATCCACACTGCAGCAGCATCCGAACTCCCTGGCTGGCACCAGTGGCAGGATGCCATATAGTACAGAAAGATTTGCCTTGTCCCAGTGAGCCCAGAAAAGAAAAACTCTAAGAATCAAGCAAGCGGGTCAACACGCTGCAAGCACAGCATGGTAATCACACCCTTTAAAACATTTCCCTGCTTTACAAGTTTCAAAGTAGGAAAGTACGTAAAAGGAGGTCCACAGAGAGGCAAAGGCAGAAAAAGGTACAAGAAACAGCAGAAACAGTTCAAGGGCAACACCAAAGGGAACCGATCACCAAGAGCAAGGAGTTTTTAGGTGTACCTGTCTGCAGGGAAGGAAGGGAGGGATCTAGAAAAACTCATCCAGCCCAGCTATCCCCTGCCAGATGTTCCAGTGTGACTTCAGAAGTCAAAAAAAACCACCCTGAAGATGGAGTAAATAATGATGCTGCTCATGCTACTCTATCAGCATCACTGCTAGTGAATGATCCAGCAGCAGTGGTCTCCTCAAAAGATGGTGCCCCATACTCCACATCCCAGTCCCAGCAGTGCCTTTGGCCATAAGAAGCATTGCCCAGAGGAGCCCTGAACTACAGGTGCTCCAGACAGGCAACGGCATCTCTATAGATGGAATTAAGACAAAAGAAGTGACACCGATGGCTTCTGGAGAGCAAACTGCTGTCAGAACACACAAGCACCTCACACACCACACGCTCACCTGTTCTCAAATGACCTCCTTTCTCTTGATCTGGAACAGCTCTGCTTTATTACAATGCCAATCTCTGAAACACAGCTGGAGTAATTAATTCAGCGTCTACAATTTCCTGCTAGTAAACAAAAGAGGTGGCAGCTTACTCACCAGACATGTTTCAGAAGTTGCATTTTTGATGATTGCCCAGAGCAGATATTTCAGAGAGTTCAACTTCCAGTTATTTGGCTTCATACAGCCCTCTTTTCATTACAGCATTTCAGAGTTTCCTTTATCACCGCTACCAGGAGTATGAGATACTGCTGTGGTTTCTTAACAGCATCAGTTCCATAAGGCTCAGTTCTCACATGCTGAAAAACTTAGTTACCTAAAATAATTTACTGACTGAAATATAACTTCCCAATTTTGATGAAGTGACTATTTATATCTGCTAGAATAATATTGGTTCTCTCTTTTCTCCCCTAAATGCCGCTCACGCATAACTCATAGGCAATTTCGCTCCCTCCTGCTGCATAACCTGGTGTTAGAAATCCATGATAGGATCTGTGTTTAAAATAGTATCCCTTCTGAAGAAAAAAAATAAAACAACCCCGACCTTGCTGATTTTCTCTCTTTCTTAATTTGTTTACCAAACTGTAACCACGATGAATGCACCTGACATAGAAAATCCTCCCCAAAAGCACAGCACAAGCAGAGGCAGCTTCAACACCTGACTGTAACAAAGAGGTACCAATGCTGGTATGGAGGAGGTGGCAGGCGTTACTGGGTTTATTTCTGCATCACTCACAGCTTTCACAGAGCCTTTACCATGGGTGAAGGACTGCTGGGCAAAGGGGCTCGTGCGAGATTATTTCCAACGCCATAATCACTGCCTGCTCCCAGAGGGCACGTGAGCAGGGCCTGAAAGGCTTTTCTTAGCTCAGGAGGTAAAAATAAAAAAGGCTGTGAGCAGGAACCCTGACAGGACCTCTGACATCGGTGCCTGATGTTGTGAGCTCCCGTCCATCAAGTTCAAGGCGACAGCAATGCAGATCATGTTTTTGCCAGCTACAAATTACCAGCAATCTGTACCTGAAAACACCAGGATGAATAAGCATACGCTAGAGTGAAATATTTCAAACAAGAAAAATTGCATATGCATGGTTCTACCCAGAGCCAAGTTACAACCTCTGTTTTACCTCTCTGTCAAAGCGAAAGGTTTGAGGGAAAAAAAACACCCTAGAAATAAGCCTTAAATGGGAAGGAGAGCGCTTATCTCCTCCTCCCTTATGCTAGCTCTCTGCCCTTCTCAAACCTGTCTCAGTGAGCAGAGCCAAGTGGCAGCACTGGAGGCTGAACTCTTCAAGCTTCTCATAGAACGCAGGCTGCAGGACAAGTGCCAGCCTCCTGGCACCGTAGCCAAGGGAGACACAAACCCCAGAGCCGCCTTCAGACAGCAGCTGGAACTCCACTAACACGCTGACCTGCTCTACAGGGGGAGCAATGAGCCCCAGTAACACCAACAGCCCCTTGAGCAAGCCCAAAGCTCTGCTACGCCCAGCTCTGTCCAACAATGGCTGGTTGCAGGTGCTTTCGTGAGAGCAGCACAAGCAGGGAAAGCTGCGGTGGTGCTTCCCTACAATACTCCTAATTTTCTCTCCAGGGATGTCTTTAGTAATAGGTGTCGTTAGCACTTGGCAACTCTGCACAGTTTTTCCCTACAGATGCGTTCAGTCCCTCCCCATAGCCCACCTGTGCATCCCACTGCAGAAGTGCTGCCTTCATCTTGAACTCCCCTTTCATTTGGGGGTCCCAGTCCTTGAGCTGCAGGAGATAATCAACAATTACCTGTTCCCCACGATACACAGCATTTTACAGACCCTCCATCATATCACTCTGATATTTCCCCCCAAGTTGTACAGTATCATTTTCCTCCCCCCCGTCTAAATATTAAAAGGAAGAACCAAACATAGCTCGAGCTGACACCTGCTGAAGTTCAGGAAGACACTGCTGAACAATGCAGAAGCAGAACACTATTTCCCATTCCGCTCTCCCAATTCCCTTCATTATAATTCCTCACACTGAGCTGGTCTTTTAAGTAATACTGAAACACATGTCTGTGTTTCTCACAGTTACCTGGGTTCCTGGGTAGCGTTAGCCAGCTTGGAGCTGCTTGTCCTGCAGCAAAACAGGAACCCTTGCACACAGCATTCTTCATCTGCACTGATTTTCACCTGGTCCCTCACCACCCACCCAGTCAGCATGGTGAAGGCCTTCTGCAGCTCTCAGCAGGCAGCTCACTGTTACTGCTCCAAAGAACCCAGCACCACAGTGAACTGTGGTGCCAACATTTTTCAGATTATTTAAGCCTATCTCTACCAGGTGCAAGCACAGATTGTTCTGGGGCACCAACTAATGACTTTCCTCTGCTGTAAAAAATGACGACTTATTCCCTCCCAACTTCTTTCAATCATTAATGCATGCAAGACCTTTAATCTCTTCCCACAATCTTTAGGAAGCTTTGGGGAAAGACCTCACTTTGGGAAATCCACATAAGGTTTCACATATTTGCCAAATGCTTCAAAGACAACCACTACAGCCTGGAAGTTCCATCGAAACCCTGGGCCATTTCAAACAGCCCATCCAGTTCCAAACCCATGCCATGGATAGGGTTGCCAACCACTAGATCAGGCTGCCCAGGACCCCACCCAACCTTCACCGTGAGCCAAATGCTTTAAATTTCAGACTAATAAAGGAATGTTAAAAATTATACAAATCCCAAACCACATCCATCACGTGTATGGAAGAAGCAGCTAGCCCAACACATGCTGAGCATTCTAGCCTGGGTTTCCAGCAGCCAGGACAGACAGTTCTATGAGCCACATGTGGATCACACTACAGGTGAGCTAACTACATACTCAACCAGCTATTGTAAAACTGCCACCCTTGCTCTCATGACGCTTCTACAAACTTTTTCACCTCCTTTAATTACCGCTAACGGCATTTGAAAATGACAATCAAAGAAAGGAAATCATGAATGAAATCCTCAAAGACTTTTCATAGAACAGTGAATAGGAGCCACGGAAGAAATTTTGAGAAGAGCTTTCGAGAAGAGGAGGCTCAGTGGAGATCTCATTGCTCCCTATTGCTCCTTGAAAGGAGACTGTGGAAAGGTGGGGATTGGCCTCTTCTTGCAGGTGACAGTAATAGGACAAGAGATGATGGCCCCAAGTTGTGCCAGGGGAGGTTCAGGTTGGATATTAGGAAACATTTCTTCTCAGAAAAAGTGGGCACAGGCTGCCCAGGGAGGTGGTGGGGTCACCACCTCTGGAAATGTTCAAGAACCATGAGGATGTGGCACTGAGGGACATGGTCAGTGGGCATGGTGGGAACGGGTTGGGCTTGGTGATCTCAGAGGTCTTTTCCAACCTTAATGGTTCTATGATTCTATAAGTGATAAATATGACCAGAAGCTTGAAGGCATTATGAAGACCTGGGCTTTCTACAGGGTAAGATTTCCTGTGCCAAACAGCAGCTCTTCTCCTATTTGAAAAAAATAAAATAGTTTTGAATTTCAGCATTTGAGAAAGAAAACAGTCATCACACACCTTCCCAGGGTACTCAAACCATGCAGATGTCTCCTGAAGTGGGGAAAAAAGCCCACACATGAGAGTCACCAACCCCAAACAGCATTACTTTCAAAAGCACTTGCCAGTTTGTGGTGCAGAAGCAAAGCTTGGAAACAAAAAAATATGTTCAGCACAACGCAACAAAACTGGAGACGCTTCAAGCTGTGAAGTTTTAGAATGAACCAAATGCACTTCTTATGAACAATTTGGGAAATTCTGTCCAGTCATGCAGGATAAACCCTAAATATAGAATCCCACTCTTTGTTTTAAGCATCAGTCCTGTGCAGCATGGCTACCTTGACCCACACAGAGGGAAAAAAGCAGAAGGTGTAGCTGTTGGCTGCATTTGGTTAATACTTCATCTTGGTCATTTTTTTGTCTTTCTGGTGTCTTTCCACCTGACAACATATAATCCAAAAAGAAGTGGCTTTTTAGCCCCATTTTAACTGTCCCTTATGTGGACGCCAATACAATCTTATTTGACCTTTAGTTCAATTCCACCTCTACCAGGCAATCGATACCTGCTATTCCCACAGGACGTGTTTTACTCTATGTCCCTTTCTCTTCTCATCCAAGTGCACAGAAGCAGACATCACATCCCACGAGCAACAAACGATGTCACCACAGTGACACCGAGACGCGGGCAGCTCATCAGCCTACTCCGCACAGCCAAACAAAGACTGTTTGGCAGAAAACCTGCACTGGGAGATGCCCACGACTGGCGCTTGATTTCTCACATCTTTGCTGTGCAATTTAGTTCAGGGAAACTTGAAAGAACAACAATTTAAATGCCTGTTACCAAATCAATATGAACAACGATCAAGTCATAATTATATAGACAGTTTACCGCAGAATAGTCAATATGCAGTTATAGACACAGGCTAAAAAGGGATTGGGGAGAAAAACGCTTAGATCTAAAATTATGAAAGAAGTGATGTGACATTCTCTTTTATTAAATCTAAACTGAAGTCGAAGCTTTTCTTGCTACAGTTGATGAGAAAGATTGCACTAGGTGAGAGTTATGCGTATTAAAAAAAAAAAAAAAAATCCCGTTCCAATTTCAGTCCTGGTATTGACTCACCGTGGCCTAGGGAAAGTTGCATATTCTTAGTAACAACCACTTCCTTGCTGTTATTGAGGAGCATCACCACTTCTGCCACTGCAGTACCGCGTTCAGTTCTGACAACTAAATGCCCTAAGAGCCACTGTCGCATAAAGACGGCGTCCAGTGAAGACCTCACTCTGTAGTTCCTGCATCCAGCCTATTACACACAACTCATCTCGCCCCCGCCTGACGTTCCGATAAAAACTGAGCTTGAGGAAGGAAAACAGCTTGATTGCTGCTTTGAGGAAACTAAGGAATTGTAGCAATAAAATTATAAGCAGAGCTAATAAAAAGCAGTCATCAGCCAAAACTGCCAGCGAAAAGCTATGGTTTAGCTAATCTTCTTCTCTTGCCAAACTAACTCCCTCACCTATAAAGCAGCAATACAAGCTCTCTCAAAAAAGTGATACAAAAAATATACATACATTTCTTTCCTCTACAACATGTTCAAGAAGACACTTGTTGCATCAGACTCCAAGAGTTATTTCCTGGGCTCCATTTGTCACCTGTCACAGCTCCAGATCTTCAATGAGCAATTTTCCACCTTGCTTTGGAAGAGTAATTCAGCTTCTAGCTTCCTACCACTGCTACTCCTCCCTGCAAAGGGCACAGCTGGATCACACTGAGATAAATACAGCAGAGAGGAGATAACGTAAAACAAGGAAAAAAGGGAGTACAAGCAAAGTGAAGCTAGTGAGTGGGCACTTGTGTTAGATGAGTGGTTTGGACAGGAGGAGGCGGAAAAAAGGTGGAATATGAGGAAAAATTTCTTCTCCAAAAGAGCAGTGCTGCAGTGGCACAGGCTGCCCAGGGAGTGGTGGGGTCACCATCCCTGGAGGTGTTCAAGGAACGTGGGGATGTGGCACTGAGGGACGTGGTCAGTGGGCATGGTGGGGGGTAGGCTGGGGTTGGGCTTGATCTTAGACGTCTTTTCCAACCTTAATGATTCTACGATTATCTGCATCACATTCCAGGAGGGTTTCAAAAGCAAACAGCCCATGCTCTGTGTAGCACTGCGTTGCTAAATAGTCACAGGAAAACCACTTCCTGACATCTTTCCATACAAGTATGAAGATTAAACCTGCCTTTTTTTTTTTTTTTGTGCATACTGCATCACCATATTACTAGAAAATGACTTATCTTTGAAACGAGTTTTGTGCTGTTGAAAGGCAGTGGATCTCAGCTTACAACACCAATGAGGCAAGCACAGCGCTGCAGAGGGAATGATAAAACAGCAACTCAGTTTTACCAGCACATTTTAATTTGGGCTGGAAAAAAATCCCTGCTAAAGGAAGGAGAAAAGGCAGCACGGGTCACACAAGAGGTCCCCAGGGCTTGGGGGCATCCATCAGGGATTGCTTCCACACCACATCCACGTGCCTGCAGAGGGGTGGCTCCTTCTGTGATGCCCAGGAAGATGCAATGCTTTCTGTGTCAGAGAAGCCTGAGGAGATTAAGCCAGAACACTGATTTAGCACACGATGCATCTTCTCTTTGTGCCTTTACCTTCGGATCAGCAGCAGGATTTGAACTGCATAATAAACAGGCCAAGTTCACATTCACACAGGTGACCAAGCCACGAATCAACTCCATTCCCAGTTCCCAATCCCACTTGACCGCTCGCATCCCATCCTAGCATTAACATTTTAGCGCGGGTCGCCAGAGAACTTGTTATGCTTGCCAAATTACACACGCAGCAGCGAAGCAGCAAGAAGGAGAGAAGTATTCCCTTTGGCAGGTGTTCAGCAGTAATTTGCTGAAAATGGACAAAAAAAAAAAAAAAAAAAAGCACTGAAATTCATTATTTAGCTTTGACAATGTCATGACCGCTACGGCCATCGTCCTTTCCACCAATGCAGAAGAAATACAGGTTTACAAACACGGCTGAATTTGGGGTAGCTCCAGTGACTGTTAGGAATAAACACCACCAGCTCACAGACCTACACCAAAACCACCTTGGTGCCAACGTCCCCCTCAGAAAACCTGAAGTCACATTAGAGCAGATGCGTTGTTACACGTGTGGGTATGGATCCCTCAGCCTACAGTCCCCAGTCAGCGTTCGAGCACAAACCTGAGTATTCAACACCAGGAAAAAAACGCCGCGGAAATAGCAAACAGGACAGAGAACAGGATAGGCAATCACTTTCCATAGCGACGGGAGGAAAAAGATAAACAGCTACTTGTGGCAAGATTAGGATGCAATCTGATGGAAGGACTCCAGCATCTTCCAAATCACACCTCAGCAGCCAGAAGTTGGGTTGGGGTCTTGCAGTAGGGAAATAAGCAACGCCGAAGTAAGAGGGAACCTATGAATGCCAGTCAACTTCAGGGTACATCTCAAATTCTGCCAGCAGGATGTAAGCCATCCTGAAGACATTTAGGGTTAGATACCCCAAAAAAGCAGGTTTTAACAGCAAATGCTGCTCCTGCACCATGAGAAGGTTGCATCAAAAGCTGGAAACAAAGAAAATCCACCCACCTCTCTAGAACATTAGGAACCAGCCTCCAAATCTCGGGGAATAAAAGGAAATTTAGGCAGAATCTCTGTCGCAAATGATCTGGCACCAAACCAGCAGCCAGTTATCTCCTGCCTGGCACAGCAAAAGGAGGGATGTGACAGACGAGCTCTGATGGATACAGCCACAGCTATTTGTTGCTGCCTCCTGCTATCTGCTCCCTGCTCTGCCAGGAGCTGCTGCCTGCTCAGGGGGAGTTGCAGAGCAGGCAAAGCACCCCCACACCCCAGTTGCCCAAATTCCAGTTACAATGGGGCTTAAAACAGCAGTTAAAGCAGTCTGTGCCGGAGATGCAAGAGCTTACCTGTCACAGCACCTACTCATTACGGTGAGTGAAGAGGTGAGATCTGACTACCCCATTTGGGCAATTTGCAGCAGGGCAATTTGCAGCTCCATTCATCTGGCACAGGGTGAGCTCTGGCAGCTGACGGGTGGACAGCTGCTTTGAAAGCGGTCACCTCAAGCAGAGGGTCGAGGTAGATAAAGGAGAACAGTGACCTTCTAAATCGCTCCAGCATCAGTCGCTGGGGCTCATGAGTCAAAGCCCTCAGTCATCATTGCTGGAGTCCCAATTAGTACTCAGGAAGCACCATTAAGACACATCAGCCTAACAAGCACCATATGCCTGTAGAGCCACCTAGGCGGTAGATACTCCTTAGCCTCTGCTAACCCTAAGGGAATGCATGTGTGCTTAAAACTCTTTCCTTAAGATTCATAGTGAACTAGTTTCTTGTGGAGGAGAGAGAGAAATACACACACAAGGTGAGCAGCACAGGCACAACGTGCTCACCTGTTACCCTACATTACCCCACTGCACGTCTGTGCCCTAAGAGGCAACCAAGAGGAGATGAGTTAAACCCCGCTAAAATTACAGCAACATTCCGCAGAAACCTGCATCTTACAAAACTCCTCGAGTCCTAAGAATGGGAAATTTAAAGCAGACCTCAGCTTTGACAACAGTGACCTTTTAAAGATGGGTTTATTCGTCGCTATTGTAAAGCAAGATTAGGAATTGCTCAGGGGCAGTCAGCCTGCACGCTCACCATTTCCTGCAGAGAAACTGCAGCTTCTATTATGATTACTGATACATGAACTGGATGATCTTTAAGGTCCCTTCCAACCCAAACCATTCTACAATTCTGTGATTCTAATATATGGATCTTTTAAGAAAGCACATCATCTAACAACCTAATCAAACTCATTTTTCACAGGTTCTCCTGACCTGGTGCACTCAAGCTGCCAGCTGGGTTTTAGAACGCATCAGGAGCTTCACATCTCAAACCAACCAGAGAACCATAGAATCATTAAAGTTGGAACACGCCCCTAAGATCACCCAGCCCACCCCCACCATGCCCACTGACCACGTCCCTCGGTGCCACATCTCCATGGCTCTTGAACACCTCCAGGGACAGTGACTCCAACAGGCAACCAAGTGCTGCTGCAACCACCAGCGTTTGAGTCTTTTTCCCCCAGACATGCCAACAGCTCTTAAAACTGGAGATACAACCCAGCCCCAAAAGAGCAGTTATTTAAAACCTGCGTCCCCTCTTTCAGAGGAGGCCCTCACATAGCTGGATCCATCTGCTTCCAGCCTGCCAGAAGATCAGTGTGGCTTTTGGGATGCCTACAGGAGTTCTCCAGGGGCACAGTGAAAACATTTGTGACAGAGGGAAGCACTGCTGCTCGCTCCCCAGCCCAGCTGAGCGTGCAAACACAAACCATAGAACCAGTTAGATCCAGTGCGTCTTTTCCAAGGGACAAAAGCAAGGCATGATGAACCTGAGCAGAAAGGAACTTACACTGCTGGCCAACACCAGGAGCTGCAGCTGCTCCACAGAGAATCCAACTCAGCCAGCTGAGCTCTGTTCTGGGTGTCAGCTCTGATGCACACGGAAAATGAGCCTTGGTTAATGGACATGTTATGGAAACAGTTCTTACGCCTGCTGTATACCCAAATACCGTTACATAAACACCAGCAATACAAGAGGCTCACACTGCAGAGAGGCTCCAGCAGTTTCATTCCCTCCTTGCCTTGCCTCTAGGAACACAACTTACAAGGAGATGGAACATCAGAAAAAAAACCAGGATGCTGTTAAAAGCAAGATTTGACAAATACTTCCTGTGTGTCTTAAATACACGTAGAGAAGCCAGGCTCGAAGTTGCAGTGCAAGGAGCTGCATGGGAGCGCAGTCCAGACGGACCCATCTGAGTCCTCCTGCAGCCCCAGTCACTAATTAAAAGTCAGATCCAGGCTCGGAGAAGAGGTGCTCAGCCCCCAGGGTTAAGTGGTGAGTCACAGTTGCAGTTAAATACGTCCAGCACCTCTAATGACTCACAGGTCAGGTGAGAGGAGCAAAATGCTGGGGAGAAGTTATTTTCATTTGCATGTGGATTTCACACCTTCATGGTTCACGTTCTCGTTGTCCTCACCGAAGAGCAAAGGCAGACAGCCCCTCCTCATCCCTTGGCCGGCTCGTTTCTGAAGCATACCACAGCACCTCGAGCAAAGACTTCTGTCCAAATAGTCTAAAACGTGTTCGTTACCTCAATGGGAAGGTACTGCAGAACTATTAAACATCAGCAACGCTTTCTCAGGGATTTTTGTTTCCTTCCTCCACTTGCAACAGATTCCCTATGAAAGTCTCGCAGATTCTCTGTTTATCTTTTTGAAATTACATTGTAGCTGTCCGGTTCTTTTATGTACATAAGGTCGCTTCTATGCTCATCCGTTACAAAAAGAAAAAAAAAGACTGAGCTCACTTCAGGTCCATTTATGAACAAAAAAGGATCTTCCTCCTGCTTTATAAATACAGATGTGAAGGGAGTTCAGTTTAAAGCAGCAATCTAGCTTCGCTGCTCTGAGCCACCCCCATGAAGGTCCTGCTTTCTGCACTTAGAGTTTGAGGTTTATTTATCCCACAGCAGCTGGCTGCAGCCTCACTCCCCTGGGACAGCCTGCTCCCTACATGCACTGCTGGCTTTCCAGCTGTGGGGTTTACCGTGTGGCCAGATTGATTGTAAGACTCCAGATCTCCAAGCAAGCCAGGAGCCAGCTGAGATCGCCAGCAGGAGTCCGAGGGCCAACACAATCTGAGGACTTGTTTCTTCAGCCAGCCGTGCAGTGCTGGCTTTGTGAGGAGCAGAGGATACCTCCAGGCAGGCTGCAGTCACAGTGCTGAAACCACACGGGGTCACATCCCTTTTATCTGATTACCTGGGACTGGATGCTGCAGTAGGGCAGCGAAGACAAAGTATTCTACGAAGAAAAATTCAAGATTACGTCAAGAGGATGAGTCCTTTGATGCTGTACAATTCAGTGAAGGTCAGCTTACCACGCTCACTGGGGAGACAGCATTTGATGTGGAACTAGACCACAAGTTTAGGACAAAGTCAAGAAAAGAGCGGACTGAAGGGGAAAAGACTGGGCTTGCAGTTAGGGGCACTGAAGCCTTTATAGGTAGATGATGGTTTGATCCAATGTCATGCTTAAAAAAGCTTCTAAAAGAAACAACCTGGCTGAAGGCCTTTTTCCCATGCAGGAGATCACTGCACAAAATCCAAAGTTAACTATTCTGAAGAAGAGGAAAAACGTCAAGGTTGCCACACTGCCATTAAAAAGAAGGGACGAGAGACCAGATCCCAGGTTACAGGCAAATCAACCAATAAAAACAGCGTCAGTACGGCTTCTACTAATGGAAGCAGCGAGGGAGAAGGACTGAAACCTCAAGTACAAAGAGAAACATGCAAAGTTGCATTTATTTATCCCAAGTGTCATTGACCATCACAGAGCAGCACCGCAGTGACACAGGACAACAGCTGTACGTAAGAAGCTTAAAAAGGTCTGATTCATCTCCAACACGATTTTCGTGCCTCTAGAATACTTACGAAATGCAGCTTGAGTAACTCCCACATGCTTCCATTTACTGAGCATTTAACATGAATTTTATGTTAAAAAAAAAAAATATATATATATATATAGCTTTATTTATCCACTGGAGAAGAAAAGCCCACATTGTTAGTGCAGGTTCATTGCTCATTGTGTGTACTTGCAAGGCAGCATGCTGACTTCAGAGTTGCTTCGTTTTCACATGCACCTAAAATTACTTTAGTGACACAGTCTGTGTCGTAATTAGTTTCCTCAGTCATCTGCAGAGCAAAGGACAGATGGCACCAAAAGCAGTTTCATCTCCAGTAATATTAGCGAGGCACCTGCAGCAGAAAGCACTGAGTAACCGTGTCCTGAACCACCTGACATATACAAAGGCATGGCATCAAACTGAACAGCCAGCCTGCAAACTCCACCCCTCTCCTGTAATGAGCTGCTCAACAATCAGAGCAAAATAATGCAGCCCGTTTCCCAAGTTGTTAGTGATTTTATGGCCTTGGTGGTTCCTCTTGCAAAGAGCAGCACAGCGCTTTTTGTCTGGTGTCTGAATGAGGAAATAATAATAATAATAATAAAGAAAAAAATAAAAGAGCAGAAGCGTTTGCTGCCCTCCAGAGGAAAACCAAATGAAATTACAGCTTTGAAATATGAAGGCAGACGTGAGGCTGGACAAGGGCTAGTCCTAACCAGCTTTAAAACCGACTGCTTCAGAAGCTGACAGTGGGATCAAGAAAAATCCACGGCACTGAGATATGACAACAAGTCAGTGAACTCAGACCATCAGCAGGGATAACCACCTAGTTCTAAGAGCTCCAGAATGTCATATCCTTCCCAGCTCTACCCTGCAAAAAGTGGTGAAAGTTGTGCATTTGGCGAACCAAAGCATGCGTCCACGAAACCGTCTCTGATTTTCACCTCATCTACTGTAAAGGGAGAAGAACATCTCCTGTCACTCAGAATCACCGCAAGGGTAACTGCGTTGGAGAGTGTGAGGGGTGCAGAGCTCTGGAGCAGTGACGCTCTCGGGGCTGAGTCATCCCTTACGGGAGCTGACGTCTGGCCTCCCTCCAAGCCGGGATCAGCTCCCCTTCCCAGAGAAAGGCAATAAATCCCATGGCAATGCGATTCGTCACAACTCCAAATCAAGGTGATGAGGCATAAAAGGCAGAAGTCCAGCCGGAATGCCAGAAAATTAGAAAAAGCTTTAGCACTTCCTACCTGAGAAAACAGATAAACCGCAGCGCTACGCGGAACGCACAGCAGGGCTGGAAATTGAGCTATAAATATTCCGTGCCTAAATACATGTTGGGATAAACACTGCCTGTCAAAAAAAAATGAGACCCAAATACTTGTATTCGGTATTTTCTGTTCTTACAGCAGCTCAAGAACACTTTTAAATAATTACACTAAAGAAAACCAAGGTCCTTACTTGACAGCCTCCGCTACGTTATTGGAGGTGTGACCCGACAGGGCATCGTGAAGGTTTCGGATGAAGTAATCCCTGTAGTCTTCAGGCAAGGCCATGAAAGTTCCACCCATCACAATGAACTCCACTTTATCCACGCTGTGACCCAACTGCTTCAGCTAGAAAAGAACCAGAGAAAAACGACCGGTCACTCAGCTGAACCACTCTTCTGAAAACCGCTTCCTTCATCAGCTGTCCCTATCCCCTACGGATGACAAACCATTAACACTTTTGTAAAGGCTCCTTAGGATCCTTCAAGAAACCCAGGGATTACTACTTCTTGCACAGTACAGACACTGTGCCCCACGCATCAGATTTTCTTGACAAAGCGGAGTAATTTGAGCACAGCAGCTTGCCAGCGTAGTTACAGATGTTCCCATTTGAAGCTGACTTAAGTGCAGCCAGTAGGAAAAGTTTCCTCACTTCTGCTTCACTCCATGTAGAACTGGCCTTAAAAGCTTGTGTGGAAAAAGGAGACCACACCGAACCCACAGCAAATTTTCCAATGGATTTGGACATAAACAGCAAATCTCCCAATTTAGAGCAGGACTGAAAATCCGATCTTTTAATCTTCCAGTGAAGACAAAAGTAAAACATCATCTGGGGAGGCACTTTCAGAAATATATTCTACATGTAAATAATGATCAAGAACTAGCAAGTGGCATAAAAACTAAATTGAAGTTCTGTTGTCATAGGGTCTCCCATCAGTAATCAAGTGCTGTTCAAAAAAGATGACACCTTACAAGAGGTTCAAAGTTTGTTAATTACCTCGTGGAAACAACACTTAGACAATTAAAAGGTTTGAAAATAATTCCCCTATGGGGATCAACGACAGAATCGTTTGAGTTGGAAGGGACCTTCAGAGGTCATCTGGTCCAACTCTACTGCAGTGAGCAGGGACACCTACAGCTCCATCAGGTTAACTTAAGAGTTACAGAATTATGGAAAAGTTGAGGTTGAAAGGGACCTGTGAAGGTCACACAGCCCAACCTCTCTGCTCAAAGCAGCAATTTGTTCAGCACTGTGTTCAGACAGGCATCAAGGATCTCCAAGGACAGACACTACACAGCCTCTCTGGGTCCCTGTGTCCGTGCTCCACCACCCACACAGCAGAAGAGTGCTCCTGCCCAGAGGGAGCCTCTTGGCCTTCTCCTGGGGAGCCCAGAATTGGGCACAGCTCTGCACATGTGGCTTCAGCAGCACTGAGGTGAGAGGAAGGATCCTTGCCCTGCTGGCAGCACCTCCAATGCAGCCCAGGAGGCTGCTGCCCTTCTCTGCACAAGAGCACAGGGCTGCTCATCTTCAGCGTGGTGTCCAGCAGGACCTTTCCTACCAAGCTACTTCCCAGCTGGGTGCCCCCACGACATCCCGGTGCCTGGGCTTGCTCCTCCCCAGAGGCAACACCTGGCATTTCCCCTGGCTGAACTTCCCAAGGTTGCTGGCTGCCTGTTTCTCCAGCCTGTCCTGGCAGCATAACCTCTGGTGCATCAAAACCTCTCCCAGTTCTGTGTCACCTGCATGCTCAATGACAGTGTGCTCTGCTCCAACACGTAGCTCATTCACAGAGAGGTCCCACACTACTGCCCTCACCATCACAGAGTCACAGCACCACAGAATGGCTTGGCTTAGAAGGGACCTTGAAGCCTATCCAGTCCCAACCACCTGCTGTGGGCAGCCCAGGCCCCCAGCCAGCCTGGCCTTGGGCACCTCCAGCAATGGGGCACCCACACTTCTCTGGGCAGCAGTGCTGGGGCCTCGTTGCTCTCTCAGTGAAAAATTTCCTCCTAATATCTAATCTAAATCTCCTCCAACCTATATTGACAGCTGGGGTATACCACTAGCGACTGGCTTCCAGCTGGAAGAAGTGCTGCCGATCACAACCCTTCCCACCCACCACCTTGGGCAATTCAAAGCATCATCATCACTTCCATCCCAACCACAACACGCTCCCCTTTCACTGTCAAAATGTACCTGTTCCACTCTATGTCTGGTCTGGAGATAGGGGTCATACCGAGCCCGAATGGCCCTCATGGATGTTGGCTAAAGAAACACAAAGAAAACTTAAAAAAGAGTTAACGGAATTAAAGACTGTTAAAGGAAACAAAAGACAACTTTAAGCACTGGAACGGATGCTTTACTGTTACAAAAACTCAACCCTAAAGTCTCCAAACTCGCAACCAGAGAACTCATCCAACTGCACGTTTGAATTTGGCTCCCTAACCCTTTTTTAAATGACAACAAAAACAGTTTTGTTCTGAGATGGCAAGACGACAGAAGAAGAATGATGCAGCTTTTTAACTTTTCAGTCTATTACATCAGGATGGGTAAAGAACCTCCGAAGTGACTCGAAAGAAAACTACTGCAAAATGACAACTAAAATGTTTTCCAAAGTTTCGTTTCTTCTGTACTGTTCATTTCAATTTCTCATTGCTCTCCCCACAGTTATCCAAGGAGAGTCCTCTAGAGCTCGGCTGAACACTCCTTAAGCTAAATACAGTCTTTCACTTGAAGCCCCTACCTTCCTCTCTATATGACAGGCTGATGGAAGCCTATTAGCAATCCTCAAATATAAAGTTCTGAAGAAGCTTGTGCATCATGTGTTGGTTTGCTGTTTCATCTCAGTTATATTAACAGCTCTACAGGATAAGGGCTCATTTCATCCTGCACAACTCCCACATGCTGTTGGTACTAAACAAATGACTAAAACATACCCCAAACAACTTGAGTTATAAAGCAGTTACATATATACAGGATTCTTCTGCTTTGTGATAATGTTTAAGAAATGAATTTCAAGTCACTGAAAAAATGAACAACCACTGAAAAAAAAAAATCATACTGAAAGGATGCTGCATCACCAGCTAGCAAATTAATCCAGACTGCATTTTACAACTTTGTATCTGTGCAATGGCTGTGAGCCTTTTGTGTAGTCACAATGACATCTTCTGCTGCTACACTTTCAGCAGATAAAAGGAGAGAGCTATTTTGGTTTAGCTCACTACATGTATTAGCGAGATACCAGTGCAGACACAGAGACACATTCTCAGATCAGGATATTCTAAGGGCAGAGATGGAATTCCAGAGGCACTACCTCAATAAGCAGCTTTCTTTCAAAGCTCAACCTTTGTTAGACCATGGGGTCCTGCAGGTTTGGCAGAACTGAAGGCAGTAATGCAAGATGCTCAGGCCATTATCCAGCCACTGTTTGAGTACCTCTAAGGAGTGAGATGCCAAAACCTCCTGGATCCCTACTGCAGTGTTTGATGACCCTCGTATTAAAATATTCTTACGTTAAGTCACAATTTTCCACGTTCCCAGACATTCTTGTTGCCTCTCACCCTTCCTGTGGGCAGCTCCAGGAAGGGATACAGCTCTGCCTTCTCTGTACCCTTCCCTCAGACCCTTTCAGAGCCGCAGGCGAACATCTATGCTTCTGCTGGACTGTTTAGTTAGGAAAAATCTGACACAGATTGACAACTGTTGTAGAACCACAGCTAATATTCGTTTCAACAAGCTGCATGCAGCAGAGCCCCAGGGGAGCCAGTAATGTCACCTTCAACTGCTCTCACTCACTCATCACCTTCCACAGCTGGAAATTCAAGCTAACAGCTGTTCCCACACCAGCAGGTCCCACACAGCTGCAACACAGGAGTGGCAATTGCCCTGCTCGGAGGCACAGGCTGCTCTACAGCATAGTACACATAGAATAGTATGAGCAGAAGCAAGACAAACGAACAGAAACAACTGCTGCAATAATACATAAATAAAGAAGTTCCAGTCTTGTAGCTGAGCTGCTTTAGACCTCTGCGCTTAGAAAGTCTGTTTTATGTTTCTTATTCTTGCAGCGTGGGTGAATTTGTAGAAATAATGAGCAGCCTAACACAAGCTTATGGAGAGGGTGGGCACAGCACTGTGGCAGACAGAAGTAATACCTCATATCCAGTGTAAGACTGTGTTGAGTACTCAAAGTCAGAATCAGGGCCACCTGGGCAGTATCTGCAAATATTAAAAGGCAAAAAAAAACAGGCATCAAACTCATGCAATTACAACTGTTACCTGTCTGAAGTACTGATATATAATATAGAAGGGTGTAGGCAGAGCAGGCACTGCTCTAAAAATCCTACCTCTCATCAGAAAGGCAGGGGAACACAAACTTGAATGAGAATGAGGAGTCAAAACCAACCCAGACCTGTCAAATGACCACAGCCACACAAAACACGCTGGTAAAACTTTCTCGAAGCAAAATGTACAGTGAGCACGGTTCTGGAACGTGGAATTATTTTAGGGAGCTGCCCTACAGTTTTGGATGAATGGTTACAGATTATTAGGTTTTAAAAAGAGCTGTTTAACAATCAGAAACAACTTGCTCAGAGAGGTGCTGGGTGCCCCATCCCTGCAGACACCCAAGGTCAGGTTGGACTGGGCTGTGAGCACTGATGGAGCTGTGGGTGGCCCTGTTCAGTGCAGGGAGTGGGACCAGATGGCCTTGAAGGGTCCCTTCCAACTCAAATGCTTCTGTGATTGGGATTAAATGACAACTGCTGCCTCCACAGGTTGGTCTGAAACTCTTTGACAGGGCAGGAAAGACAGCAATCACAGCACGACTGCTAGCAATGAGAGGACTGGTAGGTGGCAGACAGCAATTAAAAGGAAAATAAATTTATCCTGAAGTATCCTCAGCTTTCTTTTGAGAGCTATGGGATTAACGGCCCATCTACAGTCATTCTGCAGTCAGGCCTGAGGCAGGAAGGCTGACAGTGCACGTACTGAACACAGACAGGTAACGGAGCTGTCAAAACGCCAGCGCAGTCAAACCAGAAATACATAGTTCACAGCATAATGGATTTGTTTCCTTATCGCCTGCCCTGCAAACTCAGCCCAAATCATCTGTCACCATTATAAAATTAATTACCAAATTACCACGGCGCAATTAATTGGCTGGCGAAAGTTGGGCAATTCAGCTGAAGAGACTTCATGTACGTCATTACCTGGAACATCTCAAACACAACAGTTGCTCATGGGAAAAAAGAAAGAACGGAGCCAGCTCGCTCTGTTAGGCAGCTGGTAGCAAGGTGCACTGACGTTTCAGAAGTCACAAGTGGAAGAGAAAAGCAATGCTTTTAAATAGATGAGTTGATATGCTCGGGAAGAGAAAAAAAAACCCACAAAAAACAGACGAGACTTCAGGAGCACAGACTTGTAGGTCAAAAAACAGAGGCAACATAGCTCAAGGTAGACTGAGCTTGAGTTCCTCAATTCAAATAAAACTCTGAAACTATCCCCTTAATATCGCAAGCTCTTGGCAGCTACAGGTCTTCCATCTGTGCTCTCATTTTGTTCCAGAGCCAAGCAACGCCAGCACTGAGCAAGTTTTTTGGCAGACAACACCTGTACCCCCTCAGGTGGGTTTCAGTTCAGCAGCTTTCAAACTTTTTAGATTATGCCCTGCTTCTTTTTTGTTGAGCCTTCTCCCACCTTGCTACATACCCACCCTACTCTCACAAGAACAACACAACACACCCATAGACCCATAGACAGCAATACAACTTATTGAGGGTCATTCACATATTCTCCTGATTCTTACATTCACAAAGGTGTGTATTTACTAAGAAGGGTTTGGCCAATGAAAGAAGGTTTTCTGCTTGAAGAAAAATGGCAAACAGGTTAACTTTTAGTGTGACGTACAAGTATCAGCAATCTGCAACTTTGCACTTGTGCAGAAAGGAAGTCTATCCAAACTTATACAAAAATACAGGGAAATGGTCTTGTTTTAGGTCACCCGAGTCAGTCATACTTACACACATATGTTGCCTGTGAAGTTAATGTGTGGACACCTGTGTGGTTTACACATCACAGCCACAACAGCAATCTGTAATAAGCAGAATCACAGCAGAGAGAAATTACAGTAATTGCTTCTGAAGTTACAAAAATGAAGTGCATGATGATGTCTATGTAACTACGTGCATCTGCAAGACACTATTTAAAGATGTTCTCTGCTCAGCCTGCCACCTAAAATATCTGCCCATTAACTTGTGAGAAAAAGAAGATTACAAATGCATCAAGAAAGAGAAATCCTATCATTAAGTGTTTTCACCATTCAGAACAAGCTGATAGTGTTTTATGAAGAACCAGGTGTCCTATGAAATGTGATTAATAACCCTACTGAAAAGATACCCTGGTGCACGTGCAGGGATTCACCAGGACCACCTAGCACATAGCTAAGACAGTGCAAGGGTGAGAGTGCACCAATAATGCCCCCTGCAAGATGAAAATGGAGGGGATAACGAGAAAGAAAAAGACTAAAGAAGGACAATAAAAATATCTTCCTCCTTCCACCTAACTGAGATGAGCCCTTTTTGCAGGCTGATCTCACACAGCTTTTCACACATCAAACGTAAGCGTAACATAAGAAGCTACCTTCCCTTTTTACAGAGCAAGGGGAATAAGAGAGACACACACTGAAGGTTTCTAGTGTCTTCTCATGTGGGGCACCCATCTTGGATACCACATTTCCAGTTTTCAGAAACTCTGGTTGAAATAAGAGCTCAATGAAATATTCTATAACTAGAAATAAGAAAGGAGAAACCACAGAGAAGAAATTCTTAATGAAATTCAGATAGTTCATTTATAAAAACAGAGCACTTCTGGGATTTTCTAGTGGTTTTGTTGCTTCTTTTTTTCTTAACTTCAGCTTAGGTATGCTACATGTACAGTCAGAAAACTTATAAGCACACAGCTGAGTGTCAGCTGTACCTCTACTGCTGCTTCCAGTTTGAAAGACCTTTTAAAGAAATGCATTAATCCTAGCATTTTACCTTTGTTTAAGCCACAGTGTTTCTACAGCAACTAATAAGCTAGATACACTGCTCTGAAGTAAACATCTCCACTCTTTCTATTCCCCCAAAAGCTTTGAAAGCAACAGCCCTGTGGGCACATCATTGAAAACACAAGCTGGAAGCTGGCACTGCAGCCAGCACGCCTTCATTAAAGCTTCTGGGCATTCAAGATCCTTGTCTTTGGAAACAATTAAACCTACCCCAACTGAGAGCAGAGGAGGGTGGTGGTGGATAGATGGAGAGAATGACCTCGTGCTTACCCCGCTAGCCGTCCTTATGGGCTTGGCCTTCAGCTTGGGCACCAGCGCCTTGCGGTGCTGCGGCGGAACAGCAGCGATGATGTCAACCAACCGCGGCTGTGCTGAGAGTCCGTACTTGGCTGAGGTCCTGGTTTTCAGCCTGAAAGCAAAAACACCTCACATTAAGGACAGATTCAGACTTTTGTGCCTACCTTCTACAGCTCTGCCTGGTGGAGATTGCCCAGTCTGCCTTTGAAGCAGAACGGAATTCCTTGCAACAGCTGCGCTGGGTATTTAAGTTACAGAAAATAAACTCCAAGTAAAGGTGACACGCAAAAACTACCCATGTTTTGAGTTTCTGCGTGTTTTACTTCTAAATATGGTTTCACCAAATCATTGTCAAAGCTGCCCAGAGGCTGCCTCACCCATTTTCATCGATTTAACCTTGATCGTAACACATCCATCCAATTAACCTCCAACACACGCCAACTCTAGCTCGGTTCATTTCTAAAGACATTTGTATCAATTATCTTGAGTATCAGCAAAAACTTCGCAATTGCATTGCTTCCATGAAATAGGAACACTGGGATAATGCCTGATTATTTTACATATTTTACTGTATTTTAGTATTCTACATACGCAAAGAAGGAAGAGGTTTCTTTAAACAGCAACTACATTCAAAACATGCTGCTAAGAAAGTTTAAATCAAACTTTATCTATAAATTAATCTCCCTTTCCTGGTAGAACTGGCTTTGGAATTACTACGATGAACACAGGTGGAAACACCAAAAGGCAATGACAAGTTTCTTAGTGCTTTTCAATAACACAATACTGGACGATGCCCTCATTAGTAAGCTTTAACTTTTGGCTAGCCATGATGCAATCAGGCAGGTGGACCAGATGATCTCAGAATGTCCCTTCCAACTGAACTATTCTATTTTAATACAACCCATGTGGCACTCTGAGCACTACCAATGAATAAGCAATGCATGATTTCAAGTCACTGTAATAATGAACAGTACCTTTATCATCAGATACTGGCAAAAGAAGTGAGACTACCCTATGAAAAGAGAGATGTGGACCTGCCGGAGAGCATCCAGAGGAGGGCCACCAAAATGATCCCAGGGATGGAACACCTCTCCTATGAGGACAGGCTGAGAGAGCTGGGGCTGTGCAGCCTAGAGAAGAGAAGGCTGCGGGGAGAGCTGAGGGTGGCACTTCAGTGCCACTAAAAGGGGAAAGGAAGGGGACAGATTCTTCAGCAGGGTCTGTGGTGATAGGACATGGGGAAATGGTTTCAGTCTAAAAGAGGGGAGATTTAGACTGGATATAATGAAAATTTTTTTTTTTTTTTTTTTTTTTTACAGTAAGGGTGGTGAGGCACTGGGACAGGTTGCCCCAAGAGGCAGTGGATGCCCCGTCCCTGCAGACACCCAAGGTCAGGCTGGACGGGGCTGCGAGCACTGATGGAGCTGTGGGTGGCCATGTTCATTGCAGGGGAATTGGACCTTTATGGGTCCCTTCCAATTCAAATGATTCTATGATTCTATCAAAATAACACATTGTTTAAAAAAAAAAAAAAAACTGAACATAAATGACTGTACAGCAAATGTTCAACACTTGTGAGCCAGCTCTTCAGTGTCATCAGAGTGACTTACTTGTTCAGATTCACATCTTTTCCTTGCTCATGAGCCTCAATTAACTGTTTTATGATGTCAGCTATTGTCATCATCATCAGCTCTGCATGGCTGAGATCTGAAACGAGAACAAAACAAACAACGATGTGCATACCCAGTGATGCTCTAGGACAAAATCCACCTTGGGGATCGGCCTCTTCTCCAAGGTAACAGCAACAGGATGAGAGGTGATGGCCTCAAGCTGTGCCAGGGGAGGTTCAGGCTTGGGTATCAGGAAAAAATAGCTTGGAAAGAGCAGCGATGTGGTGGCACAGGCTGCCCAGGGAGCAGGTGGGGTGGCTGCCCCTAGGAGCATGGATGTGGCACTGAGGAGCACGGTCAGTGGGCACGGTGGGATGGGTTGGCGTTGGACTTAGTGATCTCAGAGGTCTTTTCCAACCAGAATGAGAGAACGACCCAAGACCCACCAGCAGATGGGGGCGGTGCTGCAGCACACGAGGCAAGGCGCGCACACCACACGGTGACAGACGCAACGTGAAGGGCTCAGCTCGATGAGCCCCGCCGCACCAGGTGCTGCCGTCAGTTCCTGAAAGCTTCCCAACCCCCATTCGCCCTGGCCTTGAGCACTACCCCTTCACACGTATACAGGACCCAAACCGCGCCGCGAGACCCTCCCGCCCGGTACCTTTCCGCTTCTGCCCCATCCCGCTGCCTCCCTCACAGCGCACACAGCGATCGTTGCCGTAAAGCCACGCCGCCCGTCGTAAAAGCGTCGCGCTGCCGGAAAGCGACGGAAAGACACGAGAGGAAGAGGGAGGAGTGCGCTGCGCATGCGTAGATCTCTTTGCGGTAACTCCGCCAGCCGCCAGGGGGCGCTGAGATAGAATAGGGCGTGGCAGAACCCGGAAGTGAGTGCTGGGACGTTCATTCGTTTCTAAGTGGGGTTTCTTGCTTTTTGCTGTTTTGTTTATACTTCACTGTGATTTTGTGGCATTTGATTGGATTTCATTGAATGTTAATTTTTTATTAATAATTTACAGAGCTTCCTTGATATTTTATTGAGGGTTTTTTTGGCTTAAAACATTTTTTCTTGATATTTTACAGGGCTTTGTAGGCTTTTACTGGACTTTATCGCTGTCTCACAGAGTTCTCTTGATATTTTATTGGGACTTAGAGATTCTTACTGCTTTTATATTTGGGTTTTTATGTTTGGGTTTTATATTTTCCTATTTATAACTGTTTTTAGTAAAATCTTACCATTTGTGTAGGCATTTTACAGGATTTTCTTGGTGTTCTATTGTCTTTTTTACAGTTATTTTTATTGATATTTTATGGGTTTTCTTGATCTTCTACTGAGTTTTGTCATTTGTTTTTGCTGGTTTTATTCTTTATAGGGCTTTGATTTTCACTGGGTTTTGTTTATGTTTTATTGAATTTTGTCAAATTCTACCTTTTATTGATAATTTATAGGGTTCTCTTGATATTTAAGGGCGTTTATTGATTTTTGCTGCTTTTTATTTTTGCTTTTGTCTTGATTTTTACATTTTTTGTAGATATTTTACTGTTTTTAGCAATATTCTTCTATTTCTATTGATATCTCACCAGGCTTTTTTGATATTTTATTAAGTTTTGTTGATTTTTACAGCTTTGATTGTCACTTTATAGGAGTTGTTGATATTTTTACTGTTTCTTTTTGGTTCTTTTTTAAATTTTTTTGTTGGTTTTCCCAGATCTGTGTTATTTCAGGGTCTTCATGACTCCAGGAGCCCGTAGCCCACCAGACCCCGCTCGCACCAAGGAGCCGAGCCCAGGCTGCCCCCGGCCCTTCTCCCCTCCAGCGCTAGATGGTAGCAGAGCATTTACATAACCAAAAACTTCTCCAGCCTCCTGACAGAAAGCTCCAAATCCGAGAGGAGGGAACCATGAGGAGGAGCTGCCCAGGAGAACGGAGAAGCTCTGTGCTGTTTCCAGGGGTCACGCTGAAGGCTTTGTGGGAAGGGCCCTGCTCAGCCTGGGATGGATTTGGGGGCCAGAGACCTCCTGGGGCCTCTTCCAGCCCAAATCCTCCTACATTCCTATGAAATGTGCTCAGAATCATATACTCACAGAAATGGTTTGAGTTGGAAGGAATCTTAAAGGTCATATAGAATCATAGAGTTGTTTGAGTTGGAAGAGACCTTTAAAAGGCATCTGGTCCCTTTCCCTGCAATGAACAGGGGCACCCACAGCTCCATCAGTGCTCAGAGCCCCATCCAGCCTGGTCCTGAGTGTCTCCTGGGATGGGGCACCCACCACCTCTCTGGGCAACCTGTCCCAGTGCCTCAACACCCTTAACGTAAAAAACTTCTTCCTTATATCCAATCTAAATCTCCCCTCTTTTAGTTTGAAACCATTTCCCCTTGTCCAGTCACAACAGATCCTGCTGAAGAGTCTGTCCCCTGCTTTCTTAGAGTTCCTATGTAGTTCCAATGCAGTGTTTTGTGGCCCCAGGCAAGGGTTTCTGTCCATCTGAGGTCCCACTGAGGACCAGTTTGCCCCACTGGAGTCCAAGGATACCTCCCCATACTACCAGCACTGTCAGTGCTCCCCATTACTGGTGCTAGATGAGGCCAAGTGAACTCCAAGCACGACTTGCTTTGGGCATGTGGATAACGAGGTGGGCAGCTCTGCATCCCTGCCCGTGGCTCTGGTTTAATGTGAAATCTTCCCAGGAACCTCCAGTAATTCCTCAAACCCACATGAGCTTCGATATCTGCAACTAATTGAGGCAAGGAGTTCCACAGTTACCTTGTGTGAGAAGCTATCACAGAATCCCAAGGTGGTTTGGGTTGGAAGGGACCTTAAAGTCCACCCAACCCCAGCAGTGGGCATGGACATCTGCCACCAGCCCAGGCTGCCCAAAGCCCCGTCCAGCCTGGCCTTGTGCACTGCCAGGGATGGGGCACCCGCAACTTCAGCCAGACCCAGTGTTTCACCACTGGTTACAGAGCATCTCTCCAGTCATGCATCTCCTGTCATCACCTTTCTTAAACCTATTGCAGTAGCTCCTGTGCAGCGAAGGACATTTCAGATGTGATAACATTGTCAAGGGTTGTCATGAAAGCAATTCCTTCCTAAAAATTACTTGGTGGTGCACACACTACAGCATTTCTCTGGAGACAGCATGGGATGTCTCTGTTGTTTGAGAGGCCATGAACACACAACAGGCAGGATGTCTGTGCTAGACACACAGTAAGGTGATCAGCTTAAGCATGCTGGCAGGGGCATGGGGATTGATTTCAAGCTGATTCTCTTTGTCCTCTCCTTTCCTTTAGCTCATAGAGCCACCAACACAAACCTGACTACTCACCTCCCCACCCCTTTGTTATGTGGAAGGACAAGGGGAATGGTTTTAAACTAAAAGAGGAAAGATTTAGGTTAGTTATTAGGGGGAAATGTTTCACCCAGAAGGTGGTAAGGCACTGGCACAGGCTGCCTAGAAAAGCTGGGGATGGCTTGTCCCTGGAGGTGTGCGAGGCCAGGCTGGATGGGGTCCTGGGCAGCCTGAGCTGGTGGGGAGCAACCATCCCACAGCAGTGGTTGGAACTGGGTGGGCTTTAAGGTTCCTTCCAACCCAAGCCATTCTGTGATTCTGTGATACGTGAACAGAGCTGCGTTCTCCATCTGTTATCAGCTTCATCCACCTACTACAGCAACTTTTTAACCTGCAATTACCTGCTATCATCAGCCGCTTTCCGTTCGCCCTGAGGTCTGCATGCTTTCTGTAGCCATCTCTCAGCCTGTTAGAACCCTAGTGCTGCTGCTGAGACCCAGCTGGCTGGTCACGTTCACGCATCTTCAGCTTTGGGGGCTACCACACAAACTGGATGTTTCCAAAAGCCCTCAGTTTTAATCTGACTGAGCTCCCACCTGCAGCTCCTATCACCTTCAGCTGCACGTATTCCTTCTCCTAAACAAAGCTGGGTTTTTTTTTAGCTTGGAAGAGCAAAAATTAGGAAAGCTTCATTTTGGCTACGGAGCCAAGCTACAGTACCAAACGCTGCCATTGCTCCCAGCAAGGAGCATGAGGTAAATTCAGGTGGAGTTTTTGGCAGAAATGGATGGCAAACCTTGAGTAAGAGGAGGCTGGCGTGTTTGGGTTTGTTCGCCACATGTGAGCAGGGCCTAGGGCTCACATTCTGATCTTGCTTGTACTGGTGGAATTCAGATGCAGCAACACTGATTCATTGGCCTCTGGGGTTTAAAAGGTACTTTCAATTCTTTCATCAAACACTGTGGCTAAGCAGAGCGGTACCGGATCTGGAAATACCAATCAGTGCAGGGAAATGTGCGTCTGCAAGGAACAGCACTGGCATAACAGCTTTCCTCCATTCTTGTTTAGCAATTCCTTATCAGCATATCTTGAAACGCGTTATAAGGGGGGTAAATACCATCTGCCTGTGCAGATCTGCAGCCCAGGGCACAGAAGGTAGTAGGGCTGCCTGAGGCCAGCTAGCAGCACGGCCACGCAGGCAGGTGGAGAATGCTTTCTCTTTGCTATCCATTTCAGAGTCTGACCTACTCTGCCACCACAGGAATGTTCGTAAAGTATGTTGTAAGTACACGTATTTTATTCTAATACCACAGAATAGCTCGAGTTGGAAGGGACCCATGAGGATCACAACTCCATAACTGGTAGAAGTTACATCCAGGCTTAATACAGCCTGAGCTTATAGTGAGCGTTCAAGATGCACGATTTGCTGCAGCAATGCTTGAGCATTCAGCTCCAAGACTTGTCAGACCCTGGGAACATTACATTTCCAGTGAGTGTGCTCACTGGTGAGAAAAGAAACACCATTGATGGGGGTTTACATCATTTCCTTGCACGGCCATTTGCTGTTTGTAACAAAGACCCAGCACTGAACTGCTGCCCAGGAAACTTCACAGTGCCTGAGACAAAAAAAGGAGCTGGTGCAACCGATTGGACTTCAGAAGCCATAAACATCTGTGAAGCAGTCTTTAACTTAATTTGGTTTTCTGTGGGAAAAGACCTGCTGGGAGAGATCTGCAACACCAGCGAATGGCTGGCGAATGCTTTGGGTGGGATTTACCCCATCTAACTTCACTTACCCAAAAGTTAGCTTTTGTAATCTAAGTTAGTCACTCTGGTCTCTTGCATAATTGATGATATAAGAGATGATTGCCACCTGCATGTTCCTATTTCAGCTAATCATTTCAGAGGTGAACTGCTTAGACTGAGCGAGCTCTTAGGCCGTTATTTTGATTGAGATGAAATACCTCTTCCAAGCACACAGGGCAACTAGAAACACAAAAGGTCAACATCAGGGAGAGGGAGATGCGCTGAGTTAGCTGATCTGTGACTGGGGTGTTTGATCAGGTGCCCTCATGGGCAGATTCTGTCCCTTCCATTAAAATCTATGGTGCGGTGTGCTTGGTCTTGACAATGGCCAATGTCTCTTGTGCCAAAAATCTTGAAACCCTTGAGTGACAGTACGAGATAAGCTGTTCACAGAGTGGAAGACTTCTCCTAATCCTTGTCACAAAGTGGCTGGCATTTTCTCTGAGACATGATTTCTAGTCTATAAAAGCTGAGAATTCATGGATATACTGTGGTCCCTCCTAGTGTGTGCGTAGTTGCAGTTTTGTTTCAGCTCTGTCTGGGTTATGATAAGGCAGTAAGTTACAGTTGCTATGCATTTAGTCTCCTTATCCTTAGAAACTGCTATTTACTACATTTCCTTAACTGTGGAAAATAATGCCTTAAATAATTAAACTAGTGCCTGTTCCCCATGCAGTGCCCTGTGCAATGCTGTAATCCAGAGGGTGGGATTTGATTTCATTCTCACTAACGTGATTGAAATGATAGACTTGCCTTGTATAGTGTGAGAAAAAAGTTCTGACTTCAATACAGCACTAAGTAGCTTTTTCCTCATTTTCCCCAAGGCTCCTTTCTGCCACATATTAGAGGCTTTTCCCTTGGATGCTGTGGTGCTTTGTTGGCAGGGGCTGTGGGTTACAGCTGAAGGAGCACATTAATATTGGTAGTAAGCTGCTCACTTTGTGGGGGTTACAGTTTACATCACCCAGGTGGCCAGTAGTCCTCACTTGTCTTCCACAGTCCCCTCACTGCCCAGAAATGCAGCTTCCTTAATTCATTGAGAGAGCAACACAAAGCAGCTCAGGCCATAGGATGTGCCCCACGATGTCCCAGTGACACATGGGGGCAACCTTAGTGTCCAGCAACTCTAGTAGGCATCTGCACAAGGGTTTTCAAAACCCTAGGTGAATTCTGCAGAGACAGCATACCCCGAAGAAAACAAGAATACAGCACCAGCAACATGAAGCCAGAGTGAAAAGCACATTAGGTAAACCTGACTCTGCTGCAGCTTGGACCAGGAGATCCCACCTGGAGGCCCAAAGGCAGACAGGAGTCATCACACCAGCTGCTGCAGTTCCAAAAAAGTACAAAGCCATTGCTTCAACATCTCTCTATAGAAACTGGCTGAGAACAGATGTAAGACTTGCATGCCTGTTTATTTGCCCTGTGCAGTGAGGTAAATGAAAGTCTTTGACTCAGGCAACATTGCTGTTGTCTCCCCCATCCAGGCAGGTAAGCTTCTGTTCCACTGAGATGAAAGATGCTTCAGATCCTTCCTTAGTCTGTACCAGATCATTGCCTGATGGAGGAATGAGCCCAGGCTGAGCCTCACATTGTGGAGAGGCTAGATGAAGGAGAAAAAACATGAGAATCAGTCATTAATTTAGCCAGAGATTTCAGATTTTAAACATATTTAGGTACACAGTCCAAACTTTGGGATTTTAGTAGCATTTCATATCTCAAATACTTCTACAAATCTGGATTGAATGGGCTGTTTTCCTTTGTCATCTCACTACAGAGAAAATAATCACATTGAAACATCTTTACTTTTCCTGCCCACCTTTCTGACAACCTGCAAATCGGGGAGCCTCCTCGCATAACCCATTGAGCAAGTCTGGGACTAGGAGTGCATCCAGCCACACCTAGGCTCCTTACCTCTGTGGTTCAAGTTTAGAAAGAAAGAGGTTCCACTCTGAACTTTGTGACTCGAGGGAAGGGTCTCCTCTGGGTGCGTGTTTAACCCTTCCCTCTGTGCAGTAAATAATCAAGTGTATCCAGCCCCCTCAAATCTTGTTCAGTTGCTATTAAATCACTACATTGTATCTATATTATGTCAATAAATATATATTCTGCTTCTCCATTACTAGTGAAGTGTATAATGTAGCTGTTTCTATCTGCGACGAGTATTGCCTAACAAATTATCTGTAATCCAAATGCAATCTCTCAGGTGTAATTTACCTCAGTAGTTTCTATACTACAGCAATGGTGTTGGAGGGAGCTTGCATTTTTGTCTGCTCTCTGCTCTCCAAAGCTCTTCTCTCATGCATAGTTTTAAAATTTCTTATCATGTAGAAGACACTGAGCGCAACAGAGATCGGGCAGGATGCTGTGCATCCCTGTGTGCTCCATTCTCCACCCATCTGGAATCCTTAAGAATCACTGGGTAGCCACATCCTTGCAGGAGCTCCCCTTACTTCACGCCCCACATCCTTTCTGACAACAATAAACCACGTCTTAGCAATTGGAGATTGGTTCCCAGATGTAAGAGATACTCCTCAGTGCCTCCTGGGCTGCAGGGTGGAAGCCAATAATGCAGGCAAGGCCCAGGATGTACGCTTAGCTCTTCTTAACTTGGCCCCAGTCCTGCGTGAAGGCTTCCTAAGGCTCTGTTCTTGCAGTACTACTTCAGGACAAGGACCTAGTTAATACGAATGTTGTACTGCTGTGGAAGCTTCATGTGAGGGACTGCAACCCTCTAGCCTAGCCTTTATGAGCTCTTCCCCATATGGAGATGCTGGGTATATTCAAAGATGAGGTCTCGGTGAATAATTGCCCAAGGCAGCCCTAGACTGAAATGGCATGAAACTGGTTTTGACGGGATCAGTGTTCCTCCTTATTTTTGGAAGGCCTTCATAGACCAGCTGCATTCTCAGCTGTTGTGCCCCTGGAGTTGATTGCTTTATCCCCTGATTTTCTAAATGCTCAGTACCAGTTCTTCCTGGCATCTGTCCAGGGCATGGCAGAGTTCATGGACTCTGTACTGAGCTCACTGCCATTGATGCTGCAAGATCTCTTGCTCTGTTACTAAATATTAGTGAGTTAAACCCACGTGAAGCCCATGACAGTGTTCAACACAAAGATGATAGTCATGACAGACAGGTGAGTCTAGCAAGTGCTAGATGTCACAGAATCATACAATCTTTTGAGTTGGAAGGGACCTTTAAGGGTCACCTAGTCCAACTCCTTTGCAGTAAACAGGGACATCTACTCACTCAGATGCTCAGAGCCCTGTCCAGCCTGACCTTGAGCATCTCCAGGGACAGGGGACCCACCACCTCTTTGGGCAAACTCTTCCAGTACTTCACTACCCTTATCGTAAAAACTGTTTTCCTTATATCCAGTCTAAATCTCCCCTCTTTCAGCTTGAAACCATTTCCCCTTGTCCCATCACAACAGATCCTGCTAAAGAGCCTGTCCCCTTTCATACAGCCTCCCTTCAGAAACTAAAAGGCTGCTCTCAGGTGTCCCCGAAGCCTTCACTTCTCCAGTGAATTACCATCATCTGGATTCCCACCATTCAGGGTGACTGCCTTCTCCTTCACATATGGATATACCTCCACAGCACTATCTCCTTCCCTCTATGCACAAAATTTGAGTCTTATCAATCTCTGCGATAGCTTTCACAGAGCACTCATAGCATACTGACATGGAGACATGGTGGTCCTCTCTCTGAAGTCTTTCTTTTCTCTTGCACGTGGTTTTAGCACTGGAGCTCGAACAGGTCCTGGTCGTATCCCAGCGTTCTGCCGGGAGATCTGGGCTAGGGTCACTGCTGCTTCTTTGTTGGGCAGGTTCTCAGCTGACTGGGGAGTGGCCCATTTAGGGCAAACTGGTGTTTTTTGAGTCGATCCAAGATCTTCAGTAAGTGATAGCTAGGAAGAGAAGGCAGTAAGTATCATGTTATCTCAACAGAGGGGCTGAAAACGTTGGAGTCTGTTGAAAACTTCAATCGATAAGTGATATTCATAATGATGATACAAGCATAAAACTGCAGTGACTTGTGCTCTTTCCTAAGTTTACCTTAAGGACAAAAGGATCCAATTAGAAATTGATGCTAGTAAAGCCAAACCTACGTTAATTAATTCTCCACATCGACTCATTTCTTAATGCACAAATTCTCCCCTGTGCTTATGGCTGTAACTGATCCCAGTCTTGCTTGCTGTGTGAAGTCTCATAGTAGAAAGGAGTATATTTTAACATGCTGCTCAATGACCATTTTACTAACCACTATAAAAATTAAGCAAAAAAAAAAAAAAAAAAAGAATCTTAGCAACATAGTGATTTTTTCATTGAAAAAGAAATTCCCAAATATTCAAAAACACAGTTGTGCAGACCAACAGCTTTGGCTTTTTAAAACGGATACCAATGATTTAGTACTAATAGTGACCCAACATCAACAAAACCAAACATTTACATTGAAACTCATTAAAAAGCACTATCTGCAGATGTGCAGAATGTGAAATTAATGTCCACAGTAAAATGGTTGCTCAGAAGAGTTCTGCAGTTCCTGCCCACCTGTTTCCCCTTTCCATTGTTTGGATTGGCAGCAGCAGCAGTATATGGTGCTTCATGCCTAATTGTCTGACAATAAATAAGCAATCCAGCAACGTTTGGATATCAGCCTAAAGAAAGGCAAGTGATTATACGACTGCCTAAGGTGGTCCAGGTTCTTGGTAGTACTTAACATGGAACAGAGATGGTGTGATACAAGCTGCTGCAGTTTTTCTGTCCAAGCAAGAGAAGCACAGTACCAAAGAAACAGTAGCAGTTGCAGCACAGATCTGACTGTATCTTGCTTTTCAGCTTCTATGTCCTTGGTGGTTCTGTTTCAGAGTTAAAAGGAATAGATGAGCAAGGAGTATCAAAGCCAGGCAATGCCTTTAAAATTAGAGTGACACGTATAAACGGAGTTTCAATTTCCAACATATTTTCACACTCAGGGGTAGTCACAAGTGGTTCAACAGGATTTCTTGGATGAATAAATAACACTCAGAACGAGGTTTGCAGAATATAGGTGATGTAAACATACACTGGACAGGACTGTGTCACAGTGCCAAGAGCCCTGGATCTTCATGTGGGATCTACCCACACAGTGTACAGACGTGATCCACCCTCCAAACACCAGTTCCCTGCGTGTCTGTGGCTGGATAATTTATTCCTGACTTCAGATGCTGCAATCTTATTACCTTAGGCAGTGAGGCAAGGATGACTGATCCTGTCAAAAAGATGTTATTTAGTAAGCACTAAAAATAAGTCAGTAATTCAAGAACAGCTGGGAGGGTGGAGCAGCCTCTCAAACAGAAACAAGCAGGCAGCCTGAAAGGCAAAACCAGCCTCTAATTGCTGACATTGCAGTCATTTGCAAAGCTGTCAAAAGCATCAATGTGATGGATTTTTACCTTTCTAATAAAGTATCTGTGCTTTTTGACGCCTGGGGAGGATTTGGCACGACGCTTCCTGTTTTGCTGAAAGCTGCAGAAAACTCCTTCTGGGAAGCCCTCCAGGGAAGAGCCCCTCAAAGTGTAAAGGACGCTGACACGGTGGCACTGCTGCCTGTGAAGGGACCCGTAGGGTCAGAGCTGGGGAATCACAGCAGGGCAGCACAGCTCTACGTCAGAAAGAACAGGAAGGATGAAACAGTGGCCCAAAACAAGGGGATCTGGTTTCCATGCCCAGCCTGCCAAAAGCTCGGCTGAGTCACTGAGCCTTTCTTCACTTTGCTTTGTACAATACTGGGACAGTGGCTGCTCAAGGTGGTGTAGACAAGCCACAAAGCCTTGATCCAGCAAAGTGCTGAAAGAGATGATTAACAATGAAACTGTGCTTGTCTTTACTGTAAGGCATTTCCCTCCAAAAATACAGAGCAGGCATTCCCGTCCCACTGCAGAGATACAGTGGTTGCATGCATACTCACAAGAAGTATTCAGGCACCTAATTAACTTAATTTATTGTAACACATTATTTAAAGTAATTTAGATAATTCGCTTTAATTTATTGTAAATGAAGTGTGAGCTTGGTCACATTTTATGCTACCATTTCCATGATTACTAATAAACTCCAAAACACCACAAGTTTACGAGGAGGAGACCTGATTCACCATATGCAAAGCTGGAGCCGGTGGATTCAGGTCATCACTTTAATTACGTGTTTCTTCTATTTTGGTGTGTTGCTCTTTAGCCTCCTGAGCTCAGAGCTCCATATAATGGCCCTTTTCACATCTTCATTGTTGGCTGTAATGTACTTTATTCTCATCTGCTTTCTACACTTGAATCATTGATCTATTTAAGAGCTTCATTTTAATTTGACTTGATGTTTGCTTGCTTGGGGCACTTATTCTTTCATCATATGCTGTTCTCCTTCCAAGGATTTACTAAAAGGTTTGAATATTAAGCTTCTTTATTTGGAATTGATTAAGTAAGAGTCATTTCACAGGTCTTAATTTCAACAAGATTTCCCTAATAATAAATGGAAATTAATTCTGGATGATTCCTAGTGAGTTATATACTCTTTTTTCTATGCATTAGCCTATTGGAACCTAACTTTTGTTGTCATCTAGCACTGTAGTCATTAATGGTCAGTGAAACAGCAGGATTATACACTGCAATACCAACAGAGGATAAGAAACACAGCTCTTCTGCCGAAATTTGTACTGCTCAAGAGAAATACAAGTCTATTTTCAATGTAAAGGTCTAGGAAAGAGCGACACAGTGCAGACCACCCCAGATTTTAACAGAAAAAGAAGACAGTGCTACCAAGACTGCATAACATGAAGACACAGAGCTCTGCTCTGGGCTTACGTCATAGAGGTGTAACCCCCAGAGTTGCACGATGCTTACCCCTGGGTTAGGATGTCCTATCTGCCTATGAGGCACCAAGGGAGGATGGTGGACCTGGCAGGCCTTGACAACATGCAGTGGCTTTAAGAATCTTCCCAGAGCTTTTTGTGTGCAGAGAATTTAGTACCCCCATTTAGTGTCAGCTAAATGCATTCTGGTGACTATCTGCTATGGGAAAAATAACGTCGCTAAAGCCACGAGCAGCCAACAGAAAGTGACACAGGCATAAGCACAACTTGACCTTGTACTGCTGCAATTTATAGCAAAAACTGACGCTGAACTTATGAAAGAGGGTTTGGATTTCATGTTGGGACTCAAACTAGGCGTTCGCACCTTCTAGTTGTGGGCTGCAGGTTAAGTAACTTAGAGTTTAGACTTCTTAAACTCTAGAGAAAGAAAAAGATCAGTCACCTCTTTCTACCCTGAGCTAAAATTCTTTCACCTCTGTGCTGACAATAAAACAGCTTTAAATCTGAAATGAGAAGCCATGGTCGAATGAAACGGTAAGGTCCCTCTGATCTAAAGGCTACAGGGGAAGCCTTTGGAGAAGGGACATTATAAGAAACATGCTGAATAACTTAAAAAATATTTCTGTTCTTTAGCACTGACTGAATCTATTTCCTTGCAAAGAGCCTGTATTTGGGTCAGGAGAATGCCTCTCAATCTCCGGAGACAATGCCTCTTTTTTATGTAAACCTTCTCTGGCTCAACTCACATGCCTTCCCTGGCTTTCATTGCTTGGGAAGCATGCTTCCAGGTTTGCAAAAAGCCCCGATACGCTTGCAAGCACATCTTTCTTCTGGCAGTTATTTGCTGCCCTATCTACAAAAGCTAAACCCATGATGCTTTCTGGAAGCCTGACTTCCCAAGACTCCTTTCATGTGAGGATGCCCTATTTTACCAGCGATAAGCACAGTGAATCTTCAGTATTAAGACCTTAGGGCTGCTTGGCCAGGCTCAGTGCAATGAACAAAGTAATAAAAGAACTTCAAACTGCAATAATCAAAAGTTGTGAGAATGGAAGAGCAGCTTTGAGAAAAGATGCAAATGTCACGAGGGAGCTGATCCAGTGGAAACTGGCTGTCAGGATACCATGCAGTATGCAAAGTGAGGGAGGAGCAGATAACAGGATCACTGTCTACACACAGACAGTTGCTGTCCCTTTTTCCCACTGCAGGCAGATGGGCTATGTCTGGGCTGCAATGAGAGACTGCCCCCGGAGCAGGCAGATGTGGCATGATTTGTGTCCTCCTTATGGCCTTATTGCTACTGGCCAGACAGGCAGCACATGTGCCTGGCAGCCTACTCGTAGTCAGAAGCAAAGTTTCACAGTTGCCTAAGTTAAATAAATGCTCTGAGCTAAAATATTCCTGGGTGTAACTGACACCGGACTCTGGCTAATATAATTACAAGCCAGTGATACTCACCAGTGATTTTGATTTCTGGAGTGTCTTAGATCCACGAACTACACTCTTCTTTTTTTCATCTGCCTGCCGGCTAAGGTCTGGGGTCTCCCCTCCCCCTTTCTTTCTCCTGCAGAGTAGAACAGAATAGTATTAACAAGTGCTATGGAGTTGGTTCCCTGGGGTGGAGAAGAAGAAAATCCCTTATGATAAGCCACCCAAAAAGACATGGTTTGAGCTCATACATTGCATCTTGTACCTGGGGCGGACCAAGAGCGCGCAATCAGTTTTGTGGCTCAGAGGAGCTTGCTATTTTTTAAATTATGCTAACTTCACAGCATTCAAATGCATGTCGTTGCCTTGGCGCTTACAGATGTATAAACACATTGCTGGGTAAACATATAACCAGCGCTACATCAGCTTAAGGGAATTCACAAAAAGGGGAGTTGAGCTAAATGATGCTTGGAATTTTTGGTTTAGTCCATGTAACTTCTAACATAAATAAGGTCAGAGGACTTCCCCTTAAACAAGTTATTCATCTTTACTATAGCCAAGTAGACTTTCTTATCATAGAATCATAGAATCATAGAAAGGCCTGGGTTGAAAAGGACCTCAAAGATCATCGAGTTTCAACCCCCCTGCTGAGTGCAGGGTTGCCAACCACTAGACCAGGCTGCCCAGAGCCACGTCCAGTCTGGCCTTGAATGCCTCCAGGGATGGGGCATCCACAACCCCTGTTATAAATGTATATACATTCATTTGCAGCTATAATCAAAGTTAATATGACAACAAGCAGAACAGGCATATTCCAGAAAGTGAAAATTAAGTGAATATGGCCAGTTGTACTCCAAAATCAGGAGTAAAATTAGCACTATGAGAAAGCTTTTTAGGAACTTGGACAGGTTCATCTGGTCTGAATGTGTTCGTTCCCCTTCCACATGCACATTCTGCAAATCACAGGTAAGTTTACAGATTTAGTAAATTTAAAGCAGCCATTCTGTGTGCTCTGTGGTTTCACCTCCCAGCTCCACCAGCAGCACGTCTGGACTCCTGAAAAGCATGCTACAAAGCAAATAGTGAACGTGAAGCCATGAATTCACAGGGTGGAAGCAAACCCTGAAAGCACCACTCATCCAACAAAGAAGCAGGCCCACGCTGCATAACGTGCATGTCCTCACGAGCAGCCAGCAGCAGCCGCCTGTTATTCAATAGTCCCAGACCAGCTGCAGATCAAAAACCATCAAGAGCAATGAGATAAATTATTTCAAAGAGCAAATTGAGGAAAATTGCAATCTCTTTGTAAACACTAACATACAAGAGAAAGAATCTCAGCCAAAATACTATAGGGAATGATGTGGTCATCTTTAGATAAGAAGGCAGACTTCTGCCAAAAAGAGTCAGCGTACAGAAGGCTCCCCACTCGTTGTTACAGCTGGGAGTGTTCTAAGAGGTGAAGGAGTGGCTCTGACTCCATTCCTTATAGTCCAGGGGCAGTGCTGGAATAAGCCCATTCACTCAGAAAACAAAAACACTGACCCACTTATGCAAGGAGAAAATACCAATATCCCGTCAAACCTGGGTTTGTGTTTGCAAATTAAGATATTAAGCTCTACTGCTGTATTCTAACATCCATGCTCTTGGTCTCAGAGCATCCCCCTGCAGCAGGGCATTGCCACGACCTCATTCCACAGTCAGGACAACAAGCGGTGGGGATGGAAAGGAAGACACTGCAAAGGAAGATGGCATCACAGCCGAGTAGGGCATGGCAGCTCTCACTCCAATGCTGAACTCAGTGCTTCTCGCCCTGCTTTTCTCTCCCAAGGAATGTTTTAAATTCCCACAAGCCTAACAGGCAGGGAGTATGGGGCTGGCTATTCAGAAACATGAAAAGCAAGAGACAGGCATTGGGATGCAGAGGACCAGTGAAACACCATGCCCTTCTCACGCAAGCCAGCCCCTTTTTGTCAGAAACTGGGCCTAGGCTGCTGACAGAACAATTACTGAAAGTAATTATTTTCTCATTGGGTAAACACTTCAGCACAATATGCAACTGTTTTAGAGCCTGCCTATATCCATAAATTATCTAAGTGAATTAGCGCAAGAAGGCAGGGCTGGCTGGGGGGGAAGGAGCTTTCCTTTAGGCTGAGCTGCTGTCAGGAGAAGTAGCAGGGCTCTTTCTTGAGGCACAAGCACACAGTCTTGGCGGGGGTCCAGCACTCGGCTAGAATCAGGATTCATTACTCATGATAAAGTGGGAGGCAGACCTTTTGATTTATTGGCACCGAGCAGCACCATCACCAGATGCCTTCCAGCAGAACTGGACGTGCACAGCCGGAAAGGAACGCCCCTCCCGCTCCTTTTTAGGCAGATCAGAAGCCCAGAGAAAATTTGCTAACGTGGTCCCAGGCTTTAGGTGAAAATGCCTCATTTCACCTTTGTGGTATTGCTCTGTGTTCCCAAAGAGACAAATCCATCCTCGCTGGTCTCTGTTTGCACGCAGTGGAAAAAGCTATCAGGACAATTCAGAACAGACCAAACAGAAATCACCCTTGTGATATATTGCACACAGACGTGCAGCAGCACTGAAAGCCACCACTATAACACTAGCAAGTGATTTTGATAAGGCCTCCAGGCAATTTGTAATTCTACCCCTGCCTGTATCTCTCCTCTGTCTCCTCACCACTCCCTCGACCACGCGTCTGCTCATTGCTGCTCTTGATTTCACTGCTCAGGGACTGAGCTTTTCCCACACTTCCCCATCTGAACCAAGTAACATGTACTGAACATACTCCAGGATCACTGTCCCAGCTCCTCTAAAGCTGCAGGGATGTTTGTCACCGAGGCTCTCAGGTGCCATTTCTGATGCTTTCCTGAGCAAGCAGCAAAAAAATCAAAGCATCAGAAAAAAAAGACAAAACAAAACCAAACCAAACAAACTGTCAAGACTCAATTATCATCCAGATTGCAAATTAACCTCATTCTACCATCTTTCAAGCGCTATCTGGCAGTGGCACAGTGTTGTAATTCCTCTTCCCACTGACATGAAGCACCAGCACTGACAAGGCAAAACTCTCACCCAATTGTTCTACAGAAATCTGTTCGTTTACTTATTCAAAAGTAAATACCCAATTATGGTCTCATAGGCCAAAGTACATGTTTTGTTTTACATCTCTTAGGACTCTTAGTCTAAGAGGGCAGATTTAGACTAGATATCAGGAAGGAATCCTTCACTGTGAGGGTGGTGAGACACTTGGACAGGTTGCCCAGCGAGGCTGTGGATGCCCCCTCCCTGGCTGCATTGCAGGCCAGGCTGGATGGGGCTGTGAGCAACCTGGTCTAGAGGGAGGTGTCCCTGCCTACAGCAGGGGGTTGGAACTGGATGATCTTAAAGGTCTCTTCCAACCTAAACCATTCTATGGCTCTATGATTTTATGACTCCCTTGGACTCCACTCTCCTGTATAACTGAGAATTGGTTGCTGCTTGTTGCTCTTCCACGTTCACTTTTTGGCTAAGCAAGGAGTTCTCTGCTATGAGTAGACAGCAGCTATGATGCCTGGGAGACTTCTCTCCTCTTTTTGGACCAGAAAGCAAGCATAGAGAGGAGATTTTAGTCAGTTCTGGGGGCTAGGAAAACCTTTAATTTTTTGTTACCTTTTAAATTCTGCAAGATTTAACCCAACATTAGGCAGATTGAGTTTGATTCAAAGAAATAGCCAGTGACTAGCCTCACACACCTCTTTGATGATGGCGTCAGGTATTCCTTTGATGTAATCTTGTTTGTTCACAGAGAATTTTCTACAAGTTCTGCTTTCCTCAACGCAGCAGAACACAGATGGAAAGAATGGTTTATCTGTTCTCAGCCATCGCTTTGGCTGTCTGCTGGGTTTCTGCTAGTCCTGATGAACCTTTTCACCCTTGCTTATAATCTGCCTCAAGAAAATACTTGCTCCTCCCTGTACGCATTCAGACTGCAGCAAAACTCATTACCTCTCCCAGACTACCACTGCAAAACCCTACCTTTTAGGAAATCAATCCTATTGTTTTAGGAATCTCATTTTACATAGATTTCATTACTCCTGACATTTAGTCTACACAAAGAGTGGATGTTATGCCCTTGAGCTCCAAGAATTCATCTAATCTGAAAAATAACTATACCTAACACCGCCTAGGGGGTCACAGATCTTTATCTCATTTCTCTGTTCTACTTTACAACCCTGCACGCTGGTCAGGCAGGGTCTGCCTGAGCCTGTAGGCTGCAGTACAATAGATCAGCTTGCACAGCACTCGCATTACCTTTCCTTGCTCAGGCGACTAGATGCTCACTGAGCACAGCCCTCATCAGCAGCACAGAACAAAGCTTGGCATCACAGAGGGCCACTGTGCACTTTGCTATTTTGTGGCAACCTGGATCTCTAACCAAAGTGCCTACTTGCTGCCACTGCCACCCCTGTGTGAGGAAAACACAAGCCTAGAATGGGGTGTCCCAGCACTCCTGCTGCAAACAAGGAGCAGGTGAGGTGCAGGAGACCAGGTCCCTACACAGCTGAAAGGACAGAGGATGCAATACAGAGCCTTAGTGGGAGGACTTCTGGGAAGGGGCTGCAGAGGGGATGCTGTCTGCAGAAACATTGTTATATGAGTGGGTAGCTGGGTCAGCACCTGAAACAACACACCTGTATTGCTAAATAAGAGCCATTACAGGCAATTACTTTCAGCTTAAGTGACATTAAAGGGAGATCCTTGATAAACAAGTAAATCTCTTAGAATTCATTTTTCTCCTCGCTGTAATCCTCTGTAATTACGGATAAAAGCCAGATTTGCTAGATCACTAGGCATTAAAATATTCTCCATTGCACAAATGGATAGAGGCTCAAATCTTACTTAGGAGAAGAAAACAGTCAGTGTGCTTACTGTATCATTAGCAACTCAGAGTCATTTGCATCTGGTTGTCAGCTGCATCTACAGCTCAGTGCTGGAACAAGCAACTTCTAAGCTCTTTGAACAGGGCCTGTCCCATTTTTGACACTGATTCATGACCAGCACATGGGAACCCTAAACCTCACTGTGTAGTCTTTGGAAAAGGCTACGCAGGAACGCTTCACAACTGACAAATAATACTGGAACAATCATTTGCAACAAGGGGCATTTTGTCAAAATACTTAGTTAAAAGCATCGGAGAACTCTACCTAAAATGCTAGAGTTTGGAAACACACGACAGAAAGAGGGTGAGGTGGAAGCTGGAATGCTCTTTGAAGTACCGCAGTATCCTAGGACTAGGGGACGCGGATTAAAAAATGATTCATAAAGGGCTTTTGCTCAGACACTGGGAACTTTGTGGAACACCCCGGAGGAGCAGTGGGTCCAGCAAAGTTAACCACATTGAGAAAGAACCTATGCTAGTGCACTTCTGCTTAGCCAAGTAATCACTAGGCTGGGGTAATTCGTAGCTTGATTGTTCCTGTGCACAGTGCTAACCTCAGCAATATCAGTTATTTACTTAATGTACGGTCTGGATACATTCATTGTGGACTAGGTGGTTCCCAAGGTTTTTGTTGGCACAGGGAAGAGGAATATCCTCTTCTCTGCACTTTTGGTTGGGTGAGAATCTGTGGAGTCCTTTTCACAGGGACTCACATAGGACGAAGGCAATGGTCAAGTTAATCCACTAAGTCTACACCAGGCTCAGACTAATGATAATGTTACCACAGTTTCACAAGTTACTGCACATCAGCTGAGTGGAGGTAACTGCTGAGAGTGTGTCCATGAAAAAAAGGAGAGGTGCCAGAGCCTTAAATGAGAAATGGACAAATTCCTGCACATAGCTGCCTCCTCGCTATTGTTCCTGCCAATGCTTGTTGATGTACAGAAATCTGACCACAAACCTAAGATTCTGAAAATACCTTTTGCCAGATACGTCAAAGGAAAGAAGTCAATGTGCAAAACTTTGCTCTGGGTTGCAGAAATGCCTTCTTTTGTCAGTTGATGACCAGGTAATTCTGGGAGCCTACGAACTGATGGATCTAAGCATCCCAGGTAGCATAGATACAAATCCTACTCTTACTTATGTATCATATAGGACATATACACACATACACACTCTAATACTTGCACTCTCAACTGAACACCTAAATCTCTTCAGACAGAAGATCTTGAACTGACAGATATATTTCATCATAGTTAATTGATTCTTCTTTTGTGCACAAATTGTGTATTCCTCTCAACTTTGTAGCTGAAAAAACTACAAGCTTATTAAAAAACTCTTGAACAAACTCTTGTTCTAATTCTTCCCCTTACAACTGCGTAACTTCCCCAGGAGCTACAGCCTATTTTATAGGCAGACACTAACAAGCTCTGCCAATGCACTATGCTGAAAGGATGCAAAGCAGTGAAGCTGCAACCAGAAGAGCATCAAGATCAATACAAGAAAAGGCAAAAGGGCAGCACAGTGTGCTAGCTTGGGTTTGCAGCCAGGCTGGAGTACTACAAGGCTTCCAGGAAGCGCGAAGCACAGGCAGAGGGAACTTGCAAAGGACACAGGCACACTCAATTATCACAGAAAAAGCAAAAAAGGCAGAGACAAAGCCTCTTACGCCTGCCTAGCTTGTTCAATGGGATCGTAGTTGTTGAGGCAGTTGAATCGCATGGTGTCTGTAGGGTGCCTGTCTGATGAACGCCACGGTGGGATTTCTTTCTTCTTCCTGCTAGTCTTCTTTCTTGGTGCAGAAGGTTTTGACTCTGGGGTGTTGCTTCTCACCTTTTGCACTTCAGTAACTACGGACTCATCCTTCAAAGGAGTCTAGTGAGAGATATTGAAAGAAGAAAATTAATTTTATCCTTCAGTGAAAATTAGATTCATTTTACCTAACTTTAGATTTGTAAGAAGTAGGTATTAACTCACTGGACAGAAATAGGCACCCTGGCAGTGCACGTCCCATTGCCCACTGTATTTAGATGAGCTGAGTAGCATTGGCTTCATCCACTGACCTCAGAGACAACCTATGGGGGAGTTTGGCAGAAGATTCCTGCCTTCACGGTCCCACAAACAAGGGATCTGGATGAATGAATCTCAAGAGAAAGCAGTGGCTACTGAGTAATGCTTCACTTCCCCAAAATGGCCCTGCCACCTTTGATGAAGACAGAATGAGACAACACTGAGGCCTACAACAGGCAGATTCTGTATTTTTTTTTAGCTTTCCACCAGCTAGATTGACTCTGAAACTTCAGCGGGGGCAATGCTGGGCTCCCCACTCCTGCTTAGTAGATTGAGGTAGGCCATCATATGCTCTGTAACCTGGAGAAGAGAGGGGAACAGCCTGGAGTGCTGGAGAGGGAAATTTAGAGGATTACTCCAGAACAATCTGAGACTACAGGAAGAGAGAGAGACCTTGGAGACTGCTTCCCTCCTAACCACTGAGATTTTCATTCCCCCTCACCCCTACCAGGGATGGATGAGGGAAAGCAGACCACATGGCAACACAGGAGTTTAGATTCTAATCTAAAATTATGTATATTCCTTGTTACTAGTGGGAGATCATAGTAAGTTTAAGAGTTAGGAACTCTACTAGCCCAGAGATTTACAAGTGGCATGGAACATCTCCGGAGGTGGTAGGAATATACCTTTGGCCTTGTAACACGCAGCCCTTTCACCATTTCAATGTAATGTCTCTTCCAGATTCCTTGCTCAAAGGGAGTTGGAATGAAGTGGATGTACCAGCCGAAACGCAGGCACTTCTGCATCCAGAGCTCATCCAGTTCAGACAGGTTCTTCCATGCCCAGCTCACCTGTGGATGACCAGTAACCACATAGAAGAGTAGATCAACATCTTGGGGTTTCAGGCATCTCAGATTACAGTTGGAGATTTATCTCCCATGGATGCAGTTCCCCTATGTCCTTAAACTAGCACAATTCTTCAGCGCTGTTTACACTCCATGTAAACCCAAATTTCCTCATTTGCTCGTTGCGTGTTGGCTGATGTCCACTGCAGGGTGAAATACTCTAAAAATCACTAGCCAGAAGGAAAGACTTCAGCTTATTTAGGGCAACTTTCTGCATTTCTACCCAATAGGTCCATAGGAGTTGGAATAAACCTGTTATTACATTTTACTGACAAAAAAAACACAACAGAAAAATAACCCCCCCAAGTCTGACAGACACATTCTGTTTTCTCCCTACTCAGTTCTGCTCTTTTAGTCCATTGCACAGTCACCTTGCATGCAATACTTCTTCCAGCTGAAGGGCAAGAATCATCTATTTGCACAATTGTGCTTATAACAGCAACTATCCAATGATGTGAGAGAAGTAGCACCGTAAGGACCTTCCTTTCTCATATCCTAATCTATTTTCTCCCTGTCTGTGCATGAATACCTGAGGTTCATCTACATAAAAAATGAACTGTTGAAGAGAGATACTAGAGAAAGCTTTAAACAAGATGAGATTTTGATGTATTAGTAGTATTATATGGAATACTATGTTTGTTAGTGCAGTAATCATGTCACCCATATTTGAGCTTATTCATTCAGAACTAGCTTGGGTATCACTTCAAGACATGAGAACATATTAGCAGACTGAATCCTTAGACATCGCGCTCAAAAGCACATTGATAACTACTCTGCTTCTGCACATCCAGCACTTTACCTTCAAGTATTTAAATGGATCTGGTTTTTACTATTTTTCTTAAAGCATTACATGCACTTCTTCACAACTACCACGGGCTTATACTTTTCAAAGCAGTTAATGATTCTGCACATTGTGCGAGGTACTCTAAAGAACATGGTTTTCAGAAAGTGTCAGTCCTCCTCCTTGAGAACAATCAGCCTTGTAAAGTGCCACGTGTTAAATGGCTTAGAGCAGAGCTCTTAAAATTACTCTTTGCTTTCATAAATATTGGCCAATTTGACTTAATTTAGGATCTGGGGAAGTGCTATATTCAATCTCACACAAGTGTCACTAAGCATATAGCACCAGGGTGCCAGGTCAGAAGGCATTCTTGCATTCCTACAGCTTTATTGTAACCTAGTGCCATTTCCTTTTTTAACTTTCTTGACTTGACTTTCTGAATCATAGCATGTGTTGGTTTTTTTTACCTGTGCACATCGACAGAGGCTCCGTGGGTCCAGGAAGGAGAAAATGTATAAGGACAGCACTCTAGGAAGCTTCGTGGTAAAATCTAGAGCTTCGATGGGAATTTGATCCTGTAGCTGCCTGGCACAGAATTTCTTCTGTGACAAGGAGCAGAGCTCCAACTGGTCCATCAGGATCTTCTGCCTCTGACCATCTGTCCACCTGATAAACTGAAAAAGGAGTTCCAGGTTGTGGGAAACCAGAGATTCAGCTTGTTAAAATAAATCACACATGTAAGGCAAGGAAAGTGCCCAAGCAGCAGCTTTTGGTGACTCACTCAATAGCAAAGCACGTAGGAACTGGGAACAAATGGAGAGGCTACATTAAAAGAATCTCTGAAGCCACATAACATATGATTTATAATCCTCAAAGGATCCAGAATGACCTTGTCCAGGACACAGTCATCCTCACAAGATTCTCATCACCTAGGATCAGTTTGGAACCTTGGCTTCCCTCACGAAAAGAGAGAGACTCAGGTGTGTGTTTACAGGACAGGGTCCTAAGTTGACTGCTGCTTCCTCAGCTATCCTGACCCATGTATGGCCCCCAATACTGCAGTATTTGAGTGCCTCACAATTTGTGAAGTATTTATTCCCACAGTCTGCACAGGAGAGAAATCCCCACTGCCTTGCAAAGAAGCAGAGCAAAGAGAAACCAAATCAGTTGCATCTCACAAGGAAAACGTGACACAGATCTGGCAGTGCAGTTAACAGATTTTTTGTGTCATTTCTGTGCTTACGACAGATTTCTGAAGAGGAGAAGGAGAACAGCTGGACTTCACTATGGGAAGAAATGAGCACTTAGTTAACCACACAAGCACGTATTGCTTGATACAACAGCAACAATAGCACTGCACTGAGCAGAGTGGGGCAGTGCTGTGTAAACAGGGTGGGAGCAACGGCGGCCGTACCTGGTGTTTAGCTGTGTTGATAGCAGGGGATGGAAAGGGCCCTGTCAGCAGGAATCTCCTGGGAGGAGACTGACCTCATCGCCACAGTCTGTGCAATCTGTCTCAAAACCTGCAGGAGCAGTCCTGGCAGTGAGGGCAGCGCAGAGTGCCAGGAGGGAGGACGTGGCAGAGGACCATTGAGTCAGCGCCAACAGGAATCCCCAGTGGGAACTGCTGGCAGCGGAATGGTACAGAGAAAGGTGGACTTCCAGAGGCAGAGTGCAGGTTCCTAGCACAGCCAGAGCAGCTGTGACCCAAACTCTCCTTTCTTACAAAGGGCAAGTTCCTAAAGTGCCGGGCCTGCCTGGGGAATGCTGCCTTCCCCGGCTTCTTTCTTTCTCATGCATCGGCTGTACCCTTAGCACACGTTGCTCTTTCTGTTTCCTGAAGTCAGCTTTCCACAGCTGACAACTTGCTCTCCATGGGTCAAATCACAGCACAGTTATTCTGCATTTAACCCCACGGGCATTTGAAGAACTTATTTAAATATGGTCTCCACCAATTAAAAATAGCAGTAAGAAAAAAAACCCATGCAATTCTTCATATATATATATATGCATCTTCATATATAGATGCATATATATGTGTGTGTGTATGAAAAGCTGGGTAAATTGTTCAATGCCCAATTCCCTTCCTTTCCTTTCTCTTTCAGAACAAAATGCATTACAAATTTAATCTTTTCTCTGCTTCCACACCAAAAATTGATGGTTAACTCGAGGGCTAGAGGGATTATGGTCTAAAATATAGTGGGCAGATGAAAAGTAACTGAGAAGTAATTTCTTCGCAGATCATCCTAAAGAATTCTTCGTTCCTTTATTTTTACGTGGATGTATTTAATTCCAGGACTGGCCAATAAGCTGTGAGAAGTAAATAGCTCTGCTCCTTGCAGACACCTCTACGAGACCTTCAAGTAGGTCAGCAAGGACAAGAAGGGGTGGAACAGGCATTCCAGAGAACAAAGACAAAAAGCCAAAGAGAAGAAAGCTCCCAAATGTCCATGTCTGTTCATACACAAACAGACAGCAAATTAAGGAATACACCCTTTCCCTCCCCTCCCTATTTTGCATATAACTTTCACCTCTAATGGAGTTTAGCAAAGTACGAAGCAAAAACTGAAGCAGGAATTTTGGATTTGCACTTAGAAACGTGTCCTCTAAGAATGCAAATTCAGGAGAAGATGCACCACAGGGGGACAGAGGAGGCTTTGCCTGCGCCCACCTCACTTTCAGTTTGATGTGAAAGGTTTTTTCTGCCATGTGGTGGAAGGGGTGAGCTTCTGCTGCACAGACTCCTCATTCATGATCACAGCTACATCCTTTTCTCATTAAAATGGTCTGCAATCATCTATTAACAAAGGTAAATTTCTCGGGGATAAGTTCCAGAGACAAGGGGGCAACCGGCTTCCTCCCTTCCACACCAAGAGATTAAGTGAACTGATCACAGGAAATGTAGATTCTCTTTCAAAGAGACAGAAAATTTGCGTCCATTTAACCCTTCTCATTCCGCCACGGCTTTGCAATGGAGCAATTCCTTCCAGCATCCTCAGCTTGAGCTAACACAGCATGGGAGACTCCACTAAATCAGAGTCACCCTGCCGGGAGCATGGGAACACACAGCTTCTTCTCCACTGCATTCAGCAGCAGCCAAGTATTTAAGTAGGCATAATTTGTCTCTTTTCCAGTATTAACAAGCATGTCCCCATCCCACATTTGGCCGCCTTTCTCCACAGTTCCTCCCCTTGCATGTGATTACAGCAATCCAACCAGTCAGACCGGATTCCCCTTTTTCAAGGCGCTGCACCTCCTCGATCCGCAGCCGGGAACATTTTTTCCTTTTCTGTGTCTTTCCCCCGAGCCCTGGAGAACAATGTCTCCCCGGGGACTGCGTGACATAAGGCTACCGACTGTTGCACCAGGGAATGCAGAGTGCTCAGCCTGTACTCCTGCGATCAGTTTACGATTAATCCATGAGTGCACACACACAAATAATGCAGCCTGACACCAAGGGGAGAGCCCAGGACCTCAGTGCTGAAGAACAGAAGCTCTGCCGCTTAACCTAAAGAGGCCCCTCTCCGCTCTGACAGGCAGGTTGTTTTACTGACTTGAACTAGCCACTGAATTGGGACATAATCCTCGTCGCCAACCCAGCGTATTGACACGAGTTCACAGGGTTACAATCACACGCAGGCAGCCCTGCGCTCTGCAAACATAGCACAGAACTCCCAAGTCAACACGGCTCTTCTAGAACACATAAACATCGAACAGCTTGCAAGCAGACGGATGGTTCAGCTCAGCAGAAGCAATTTTTGCCTCCTCAACCATCTTCTCCCAGTCCAGATGCAGCGATCTACTTGGAGGCATGGGTTAGAAGAGAAGGGATGAAGGAGGAAGCGCCTGGTGTCCATACATAGAGTCACAGAATCCTAGAATTGTTTGAGCTGGAAGGGACCTTTAAAGGCCAGCTGTCCCACTGCCTGCAACGAACAGGGACACCCACAGCTCCATCAGTGCTCACAGCCCCATCCAGCCTGACCTTGGGTGTCTCCAGGGATGGGGTACTCACCACTTCCCTGGCAAACCCGTGCCAGTGCTTCATTACCCCTTATTGTAAAAACGCGTTTCCTTATATCCAATCTAAATCTCCCCTCTTTTATTTTGAAACCATTTCCCCTTGTCCTGTCACAACAGACTGTGCTAAAGAGCCTGTCCCCTTCCTTCTTACAGCCCCCCTTTAGGTACTGAAAGGCCAATCTCCCCAGAGCCTTCACTTCTGTCAGGTGGTTCCTTTGCCATGAGTTAACTGGTACTCTGACAAGACGTAACCCATGGGGTGAGATGAATCATTGTTAGGGCTCCTCGATTTGTCTGCATCTCATTTGGCTATAACAGAAGCTGAGATGCACTGATCACAGGAGACACTTAAGCTTAGGTGTCTTAATGTACAAGCTCAACCCCTGCCTCACTGTCAACTTACTAACCCGCGTGTCAGCGTGATAGCATTGAGAATTAAGGTAAAGCAAAATGATTTTATGTTTTTTAAATTGATGGGAGGAATTTTTGGCTTGCAGTATTGAGAACACATCAGAAAGGGAAGCTGAGAGGGAGTACATCAAGGCATCTGCCCCAGGTGCAATATAGAATAGCAACTAGAAGAAAACAAAAAGAAACTAACTGAGAAATGTTAACCCTTTCCCCGAAGTGTTTCAAATGAAAGACAGCAGCACAATTTATCTCTTGTATGTACCTGGAAAGTGTTTGGGATAAGCAGAGTGATAGAAATTCACCACAAATGCCTCCAGCAAGATCAAAGCCTGCAAATACTCCAGCATGGGAACAGCTATGTAGGACAGGCTGTCCGCTGCCGCTACAGACTATGAGTACCTCCACTCTGCGCAGCAGTAATACCTTGGTGAGTTAAGTGCAATGTGAGACAGCCAAAAGCCTGTAGAGGGTCCCATCATTTGTCTCGAATAGGGCAGGTGACAGCACAGCCAGTCCTGCACCCCTTGGGGCTGCTCAGCCATGCAGAAACAGAGAGAAGAAATCCCTTCAGGTCACCTAGTTCATTGTTTCTCAGCCTGCATCTTATGGACCACAACACATCGGTTTAAAAAGGTTGAGAAACGCTGAGTTAGTTCATCTCCTAGTGCAAAGAAGGATCCATTCCACCGAAACCAAACCTGACAAATGTTTGTCTAACCTGTCCTCAAAAGACTCCAGCACTGGAGATTTCCGCCCCTTAGCCCCCAAGGCAAGCTATTGCAGCAGTGAGTTGTCTGTAGATTTTTCTGGTGTCTAAATTGAATCTCCATAATTGAGATACAAGCCCATGATTTCTTATCCTATCCAACATGAACGCAGAGATCAGATCATTCCCTTCTTCTTTCTGGCGTGCTTTTATCTCTTACTGTAAAGATGTTATTTCACCTTTTCTCCATCTTCCCTAGAGTAAACAGATCATTTTCAAATTTTCTGGACCTGAGGCCATTCTCAGAAGCATCTCCAATTGGTCCTCATCGTTCTCAAAATGCATGGTACAACACTGGCAATGGCTCTGCCTTTCAGACAGCTCTTTGGGATATTTCCCCGTTTTATAATTATAAGACAGCTATATCATATTCATTATTCCCAGTATATTTTATACGGAATTGCTGGATGCTTTGGTTTTCTTGTATCTGCAGTTTTCATAACTGTCATTCTCACACATAACACTTTTCATTTGTCCTTATCAAACTGCAGAACTTTTCATTTTGATTTCTAATCTCCAAAGTTCATGAAATCACTCCAAGCCTGATAGCATCTGCAAGTGAGTATGTACTTTCCATTCCTTCACCCAGATACCACCAAAAATGAACAATGCTAAACTCAAGATGGACTTCAGGCCTCCAGTTTCATAATAAGCCATTTGTGACTACACTGAATATGGATTCTCAGCCATAGAAACCCATTCTTCAGCAGTTTCATCTAGTCTATACTTGCTGAGTGCACTTTGAGAGGATCATGTGAATCAATGTAAAAAGTCCTGCCAAAGCACTGTGATTTCTTGATAAAGTTTCTCTCGAACTCAGGGTGCCCTAGGCTTTGCATACCACATATCATAATGCCAAAGGCTTTGAAGGGAGTTAAGAACAGCTTTTGTGCTTTCCACGCCCTTTTCATTGGTATGATGGATGACAAAGGCACAAGGAGAATTAACTCCAAAGGAGCACGATGAGAAGTACTGATCAAGTGTCAGATGGGGGGTCAGGTATTTAACCTTTCAGAAGATGATTCAGCACTTGTGTGTGTTTGGGGGAAGGTCATTTGCAGACTTTGGCTCTTTCAGTGGGGGTTCCAACAACATTTTTTACCAGCATTTATGCCGTGGGCATTTTAAAACACCCATCAATTTTCAAGAAACAGATGTGAAGCCTATCAGGTACTGACTTTCATGTTAAAAGGTGAACAATCATTCAGTTATTTTCTTTTCTTGGTTTGTGTTAACTAACACCCTTGTTATCAAAACGCAGACAAATCAACAAAGTATGGAAAGCCTATTTCTTATAAAGATGAATAATCCTTATGAACTTAAAATCAAAATGCTTGTCTGTAAGAAAGAGTTCATATGCAAAAAGCTTCCACACAAGTGCCCTATTAGGCATAAAGAATAAGCATCACAGTTACACAAAGTTACTGTGCAAATATCCTTTCTCAAAGAGCATTATTTCTACATTTAATTTTAGCTCGAGTACCATACATGACAATATACCTGGTTCTTTGGTTGCATTTATAAAGATGTGCATAGGGCTCAGCCATACAGTCACTGCTTTGATACATCCACTCTTTTATTGCAATAACATCATTGAGTCTGTATTCCTCTTTGCATAGGAGACTGAGCAGATCACAGCTACTTTCCCATAATTATATAGGTTTTTCCTCATAAAAGAGTAAGGACAATGCGATATTTCAGGTGTGGCACATATTCTGCCATTGCTGTACCATCTGCTTCCAGGGCCAGTCACTTAGAGTTACATTCCTTCAAAGCTGCCAGATACGACTCCCTCCATAGGCTACAGAAGCAGGCATCTCTAGAGGGCTGTTCTTTCATCCTACATTAAGTGAGATGAATTACCCTCTGGAAGCACTGCTTTCTTTCTGTTGACTGTACATTGAGCCTGTGATGACCAGACCAGTCAGGCTGAAATCCCTATTTCAGTCATACACGGCCAGAGAAACCCTGTCCTGAATGCCTACCTTGCTGTGATCTGTGGCTGGGGAAGAAAATTCTGTCTTAAGTCTCTGCATACCTCTCTTTTTCATCAAAAAACAGGGAGACAGCACTTTCCTGTCTCATACACAAGTTGTGAGGATATTGATGGTATCATATTGTGAGATGCTCAGTGATTACAGCATTAGGAGCCCTATGTGTGCTCTCAGTAGCTATCATGTCATTTATTACCAGCTTTAAAGACTTTCTAGCAGGTAAAGGCAATACCTAAACACCCCGCATCCTCTCTGAAGACTTCACAGAATTTTCCCAGGGCTTCTTATCTATTATAGAAAATTTTGAAAAAGGAATGTAATTTCCCAAGTTCAAAACTTACAGAAATAAGGCACCGAGAAAAATATACACCTTTACCTTCATCAAAAGTAGAGCAGTCAAAGCTCACTTTCACAAACCTATCAGGAAAATGAACTCCTTTATCAAAGTGGGATGTTATACGTTCCCATTACAGTAATCTCTTGATTATTTCAGAAACCTAACTGTGTTTAAATAGACATAAAGGGGAAAGTTTACCCATTTTCTGAGCAGGGCTCTTCTTTCTTCAAATACCTGTAAAACATACAAACACAATTAAGAACGAATACCTTAAGGGGATTCAGTATTTGCTAAGAAAAATACATCTTGAAAAAAAAATGTCTATGTAACCTGAAAAATATAAACAGTATCACAGAGTGGGTGAAGTTGGAAGGAACTTGTGGAGAATGATAAGTCCAAAGCCCCTGCTAGGGTCAACTAAAGTGTGTTCCTTAGGGCCACATCCATCTGAGTTTTGAATATCTTCCTGGATGGAAACCCTGCAGTCTCTGTGAGTAACTTGTGAGGGACCACTCTCATGGTAAAAATGTTTTTTATTATGTTCAGTGGAATTTCCTGCATTTTAATTTGCGGCCATTGTCTCTTGCTGTTTCCCTGGAAGCTCCCAAGAAAAGTCTGGCTCTGCGTTCTTTACCTCCTCCCCTCACACTGATAAGATCCACATCTGAGCCTCTCTTCTCCAGGCTGAACAATCCCGTACCTCTCAACTCTTCCCTAGGTGTCAGATGCTCCAATTTCTTGATCATTTCTGTGACTTTTCACTGGGCTTGTTCCAGTAAGTCTATGTCTTTCTTGACTCTCTCAGGGGAGTCCAGAATCAGACACATCGACAACCAATCCTTCCTTGTTTATAAGAATGAGGACCAGCAGAGCATCTTCCCTTGTTGGTTCCTCGATGACCTGTGTCATCAAAGTGCTCCTGAAATCTCCTGGGTTGCTTGTGCCCTACTGTGTTGGCCTTCATAGACCTTTTTTTTTTTTTTTAATAGATTTCAGTTCTCCTGAGTTGGAGACACTGGGTAACTGAATGGATACAACGTGGGTAGCTATCACAGAGCTCTGGCAATGGCTTAATAAGACTAGTCGCTGTGGCTCATGCTGTCCCTAGGTACTTTACAGTGACAGCTAACAAGAAGGATGAGTGGTATCAAAATACAGCGGAGGATTTGTGATGTTGACCTTTATCCTTAGGGAGCTAGATATGAAAGCACTAGCACGTGGCTTTCCACTACCACAAAACTGCCTTTCTGCTCAGGATTGTGACCTGGCAAGTGAGGGAATACTGTAGATGTTTTGTTTTTTTCCATAAGACAGATCAAAGTGGAAAAAGCCCAGTTCATAACTGCACATAAAAACAGCTATTAACCACAACTAGGAAAACACGCTTGATCATTATAAACTCCAAACATGTTATTGCTTTGACAGCCTGCAAAGAAGGTTCCTGCAGAGAAAGACATTATCAGTGCTGATGTCTGGTACAGCAGTTGTCAGCATTAGCTCTGTCTCTCTCAGCAGGAGTGTCTGTCGTGAGAGGTGAAAAGTGACATTTCTTTTATTTGCATGTTGACAGTTATTATTTGCTTTATTTGCATGTGGGACACTTGGGCGAGGTGAAAAAAATACAAAAGCCGGAACAAGCTGAACTTGGAAAAGGATTTGCCACAAGCAAATGATGAATAGTCAAAGATCTAAGTTTTGAGTTGGATAATTCAAGTGAGGCAGGGAGCTATTTATGTAACTGAATGCAATGTTAATGGTCTTTGATCAAAGAAAGACACATATTTGCTTTCAGCATTCTTGGAGATACAACTAAGCCAATTCTAACGTTCTGCCTACTCCAGGCACTTGGAAGGATTAATTAGCAACAGAATAGCCCCAAATTGGTATAATCATCCACAGAGTTAATCAAATCCATGCTTACTGTCTTCTCCTCCAAGATCTTCAAGTTATACCTATGTTGTACCTAGGCTGGCTGGCCTAGGATGCAGCTCAAAGCCCAAGCTGCTCCTGAGAACTGCCATCTCACATCTGTGTTCTTAGCTAGTTTTAAATAAGCTCCAGTTTAAGGCTGTCTGGCAAATCCCTCCAACCTTTGCTGCAAATGCCACTGGGGCTCTTCTATCTCACTGCAGAATTCTGACTAACTGAAGGCGCATAATCTCTCAGCTTCCAGTCCTTCCTTAAAGGCAGCTCCCCCTCTGGTTTTCTGAATGTGAATATTGCTCAATTCAAGGTTTCCTGATTCTGGCTTCTTTGCTTTGGTCTGTCCCTGCTGGTGATCCTGGATTTAAAGCAATCATGACCGCCCACGGCCCAGTGGTAACACCCTGGACAAGCTCAGACATCTGCAGTGAGGGCAGAAAAATATTGATGGAGGCTACAAGATTCAGGATATATAATGGACAGGAGACATCTTTGGTCCTGACAACAATGCAGACAAGAGCACTCTTGAACATATTTGAAAATCCAGGGAAATCTGCAGGAACCACTGATAGAGCATCCCCTGAATTAACCCAAATCAGACAGGTGGCAAATTTACACTAACTCTTCTTGAGTCTGCTCCTAGTAGTTGTTTAGATGGAGCTTAAGTGCTACTGACAAGCTCTAAATTATCACCATTCCTGCCCCTCATTGCCAATTCATCGAAGAAGTATTTTTCTTCGGCATCTCTTCTCTGTGTTGACGCTTGGCTGAGAAAGACAAGACACTGAGGCCCCGGAGCGTGTCCAGAGAAGGACAATGGAGCTGTGAGGGGTCTGGAGCACAAGTGTTATGTGGAGAGGCTGAGGGAACTGGGGTTGTTCAGTCTGGAGGAGGCTCAGGGGAGACATTATTGCTCCCTACAACTGTCTGAAAGAAGGTTGTGGCAAGGTGGGGGTCAGCCTCTTCTCCCAGGTAACTAGCAATGGGAAAAGAGGTAATGGCCTCAAGTTGCACCAGGGGAAGTTCAGGTTGGATATTAGTAAACATTTCTTCTCTGAAAGAGTGTTGATGCATTGGAACAGGCTGCCCAGGGAGGTGGTGGAGTCACCATTCCTGGAACTGTTTAAGGAAAGGGTAGATGTAGTAGTTAGGGACATGGTTTAGTGGGCAATATTGGTGGTATGTGGGCAGTTGGAGTAGATGATCTTTGAGGTCTTTTCCAACCTTGGCAATTCTATGACTCTATGATTCTAGGGGTGAGAGTACACAACACACAATATGAGCTCCTACAAGTTTTGCTGGAGCACAACACAAAATCACATTGCCTAAAGAGCGGAAGAGTAAAAAGGTGGGGAAGGGCTGTTTTACCCACTCACTGCTAGTCAGATCACACTTTATTACCTAGTGATGTCTGTCTGTAAAAATGTGCTATAAAGAGCGTAGAAAGCAGACATTAAAATGATGCAAAGGCTGGAGAATCTGCCAAACTGAAAGAACTTCAAAGGGCTCAATCTGTTTAGTTTATCAAAAAAAAAGATCAAGTGTTGGCTTGGAGCAGAGTAAAAGTACTTCCACAACGAAAAAAAAACCTCACTACAAAAGAGTTTAATAAGCTAGCAGAGGAAGATTTAGATGATGGAAGCTAATGTTAGAGATATTCAGACAAGAGATGAGGTTTAATCTTTTAATGGTATAGAGGATTAACCAAGAAAAAAAAATTGTTAGCAAAGTGATGAAATTTTCATTTCTTGATAATCCCTAAGGAAGTCTATATGCTTTTGTGGAAGATGCACTACAGCCAAATTCTAGTTACTGAGCTCAAGACAGAGAGAGCTGTGTGAAATGAGGGCCTGAGAAATCCAGGAAGTCATACTACAATGTAATGGCCCACTCTGGATTAAATTCTATGAATCATCGACAGATATTTAAACTGAATTCTGAGGGAGGAATGTGCTCCTGATGATGCATGAGATAAAAAAAATATCTCCCTTGCGTTAGCAGATCCCAGATTTAGCCTACAGAGTGGGAGACTAGGAAATGCATCTCGTTATTTATAAATTGAGTGCATCACTTCAGTTAACAAAATATCAACCCAGCCTCACCATGGCCAGGCTTAGCAAAGGAATCAGGGCTTGGGTACTAAGGTTTCTCCTGGAAACTGAGATGGAGAGCTGGCCACTCAGAAACTTACGCTGAGTTTGCTCTAGGGTTAAGTCTTCTAAGGCAGAAAAAGAATGGTAACCCTCATTAAGAAATGAATATATATATATATTTGTTTTAAAATGGTTTACTAGGCAAAATAAGAATACTTTAACTAAATGCTTATATGCTTTAAACAATATACATTAGAACTTTCAGATTTTATGTAACATTGTAGGTTTTATATATGTGTATATCTCATAAAGACTACATATTCTACATATATACATTTATTCTCCATATCAAACAAATTATTTAAGTTCTTATTCCATTACTCATGACTTACACAACCAAAAGGATAAGTTAAATTTTTCTGGGACTTGAGAATTTGTGAAACGAAACAGAATTTGCTTTAAGGCTTGTGAATATTCAAAACCCAACCGGACAAGATCATGAGCAAATCCTCTAGCTGGCCTTGCCTTGAAGAGTTGGACAAGATTATCACCAGAAGTCCTTTCCAAACTCAGCAGTTCTGTGATACCATGAATTTGACCCATTTGGACAGAACTTACCTGTTCATTCAAGAGTTGGTTGCTCAGAGGTGTCCATGCACTCATCGTGGTTTGTAGCTTGGGGCTATTCATGCTTTTTGAAGATGTCAATGCCATTGATATGTGAGATGGTGAATCTATCAATGTCTTATCAGCACCAAATGCTGCAACAACTGAACAGAACAAAGACCAGCATTATCTTTGTGCTACTCCATTACTGTATGTTAGTGAAAAGCAAATCACTGCAGATTGCAATTCAATTACTTCAAAGCACAGCAATGATACAAGTAAAATTATTTGAAGGTCACTTAGGGTAAGGCCTTCTTTTTATTTTGTGCGCTCATAGTAACTTGACAGTAAAGGCCAGATTTCCTGATGGAAAACTCTGTGTGCTAACATAATATCAGTAATTAATAATTAAGCAAGTCTTTCCCATCACAAATGTTATTGAATGTGCCTTTGATTTTTGCTGCATAAGTAATCACAAGAGGGTATTTGCAGCAAGCTAGAAAGCACACGAGATTTCTTTCCATTTGTTGGCACTGAAAACTGGAGATTGCCTGTGCAACTACTTAAGTGACATCAGATAGATTTTTACTGATTTTGATGGGCATATAACGCCAGGCTTCAGAGGGCCAATTTGTTTCTATCACACTTAACTGAAAAAATGAAATCCAGAACGATTCAGAATCAACTGAAATTTCGCAGCATCCTGTCTTCAGGCAGATTGGTTTTGATGGTTTATATTGACTGTGCTGCTCTTTGAAAGAAAAATTCCTACATGAAGTAAATAGAGCATTTAACACAATTTTCCCTTCCCTTTTTTGAAATCCAGAAACTGGACTTCGTTCAGAAAATCCATTTCTTCATAGACATTTGCCCAAAAATAGGAAAACTTTTATTTTCCTTCATCCTCTATACCACAAATGGATTCAGCTGGGTAACGTCATTGCTCACCTCAAAGATCCAGTCTCCAGACTGGAGGTTTAAACTGAAGCAGCCTGAAAACCAAGTCATCTCTTTCTAACCAACATTAAAAAGATCTCAATTTCTTTCATACAGTTACTAGGTAATCATTCTGCAAACACTTCAGACTTCAAAAACCCACTGCAGGAGCTGTCTAGGCACACCACCATTTTGGATTCGTTTTTCCTCCCTTTTTCTCCTAAATTCTTTTAGCATCAAAATCTAAAGAAAAAGTGAGAAGACTTTTATATCTCTCTGCTGATGTAACATGGCCCATGGTTAGAAAATAAGTTCCTACCAAGAGTTTGAGTTCTTTCTTTTGGTAGAGAGGCTTAAATAACTTACTATATGCACAGGAATTTTAACTTCCCGCAGGGAAGCTGTTAAAAGCTGAAAGACTTACAAAGGCTTCAAATCCTCACATTCTGCAGCTGGCAAATGTTAGAGGCTTCTTGTGCAACGTGCTAGATGCATTATAGATATGCACTACAATCGCTTTCTGGGTTGTTGTTTTGTTTCTCTACAGAGCCCCTGCCCTTTTCAACACACAGAAATACAACATGACGGGCTAGAGAAATAGCTGCACTGCCAAAAAAACAGGTTCAGGCAACCGTGTCCTGTTTTTCAGGGACAACCTTCTACATTAGTCACAAAACCATCAGTTGTCACTGCAGCACGTTCCCAGGCCAGGATTCATGTTCCAGTTTGCCTCCCTTATGCAGGCAGTGCTTTCTTGGTGTTGGAACAGCTGCAATTCAGAAAACATCTCTCTGAGCTGGTGTGTGAACAACCCATAGCCTAAAGAAATAGCAGTGCCTCTGGACCCTCTCGTGCTGCATATGTGCCAAAAATGTGTCTCCCAGCACAGTTGGCTGAAGTCGTATCCCCTGCTGTATATGCCATAAACCTGTTTGTTTGAGTTGCAGTTGGTATTCAAGCCCCATGAGTAAACGGGGTGGCAAAGGCAGGTACCATCAGGCAAAAAGGTGAGCATAGCCAAATGGATAACCTATGAGTGCACAGCGTGCCAGCCTGCTATCCCTCTCTCCCTCTGTCCTCCAGAGGAAAACCAGCAGCTCTTGTCTTCACCCCGAACCCCCCAGCCCTAGCAGGATTAACAGCTAATCCTGCATCTGCAACAGTCTAGAGTAACTCTGATCAGAGTTAATCTGTGACATGATGCTGAGGTGGCTGCGGCAGCTGGCTCACTGAGCACAAAAGGGCAGCTGGTGCAGCGTGCAGACCTGTGATTGTCAAGCTGCTTAGCTAGGGCCCCACGTTTCTTCTGCAATAGTCGTTATCTTCGGACTGGTTGCCCAAAATAACATTCCAGAGATTGCTCTAGCTTGTTCTTCGCATATCCTGGGCTGAAATTAATCAAGATCAGCTGATTTGGAAACGTCCAACCAGCAAGAGACATGAGATGATGTTGACAAGAAATCAAGCTTTAAATATATATATGGAAAATGTTCATTGCCCAGAGAGGGGTGGCTACTGACACATGATGCTAAAAATATCAAATATCCTTCTAATAAGAAAATTAAAAAGGCAAGTGAGTGGGTAGCAGGCGTAAGTACCAGTGCAAATGAGATTTGAGGGCAAAAGTCTGGCAAAGGATGAAGTTTTGTGAGTATATGCAATGTTCTCATGTTGGCTGTGTTTGACTAGCTCCGAATCAGGATGCTTAGGGATCTCCAGCTGTTGCAAAGTAATGGTATTTACACAATTTGCAGAAAGTGGGTGAGTCTGGCAGAGCACAAATGTTAGAAAGGGAGAAGACCAGCAGGAGAATTGTGCATTGGACACCTTATCTCCAACTCCTGAAAAAACTTCTGAAGCAAATAATTTAACAACACCCCTAGATGATAAGGAAGAGACCAAGAATCAACCTTTATTTGTCAAGAAGAAACAGTGTAAATCAATCTGATTTACTTCTACCATGGGGTAACAAGCCCTGAGAGCACTGAAATGAATGATCTATCTTAGTTTCTTTAAAGCTTTTGAGAAGAATGGAGCACACCCCTGCCAAAAAGGACTTACGGGTACTGGTGGATGGCAGCTGGACACGAGCCAGCACTTAAGGGTCCCTGCAAACTCAAAAGAATCTATGATTCTACGATAGCTTCACTTGCTGTCCTCACAAGCATGCAAAGAAAGGAAGGTTTTGACAATACTTCTGCATGGGTTGCTGCAGCCAGAGAGTACCTAGGAATGGTTAAAATGCAACTTTGAATAAAGCAATAAATTGAGAGGGCATCCAAGAGGTTTGTGCTTTTTGTTATGTCTGAAGGTGGCAGACATGAATTTCATAGGGAAGGAAACATAAGTGGCATTGTTAATAGCAAAACAGCATCACAACCAAGCAAGATCCTGCCGAAGCCAACAGAAATACTTTCACTGATTTCACTACAAGTTGGGTCAAGCCCTCGATTTAAAAAAGTATGATTGTATTCAGGGAAGATTAGCAATACATAATGATCATATCATATTAACTAAGGGCGTTGGAATCGTTCCCTGTAGCTGGGTTAAGCCTATAGAATGGCATTCCAGAGGTTTGTACAAACCATACTCAAAACAAGTCCTCCAGAAGCAGACCCATTTTATTAATGTTTTTGACCACATCTCTACATCAATAAGCCTTTGTGGTTCAATACAGCCTGGTGCACTCGGAGGTTTAAGAGTCTTTTGCAGAGGAAGAGTCTAAGCACATTAATTGATGTGATGACAATGGTGCAGTTGAGTTTAGCTTTGAATAAACAGAATTTATGCATGAAGCTCAGTCAAGAAAGTCATTTTTAATGTAAATTAGTTTCTCACCAACAAGCAGTGCACTGATTAATGCCATGGACATGATAGTCTAAAAGGTAGTAACAGAAAAGCGAGCTGGAACACAGGCCAAACCAGAAGGCTTTCAGCACAGAAAAAAATCAAGAGGATAGGCCTGGAGGGAAAAGGTAACGTGAAACAGGTATTTATATGAGGGGGACACAGAGGATGGCAAAAGGAGAAGGACAGCAGGCTAACTGCTTCTTTGCAATGATTTACAAATGATTTACAATGAAGAGGCCAACACTGTTCTCCTTCACCAGCCTGAGCTTCCACGATCACTGCGGTGCCAATGGTTTGGGTTCAGTAAACCCAGAGCATGGCATTGCCACAGTACTGATAAACTCAGACATCTGCAGCACCTTGTGCCACCAACATTTCTGCCCCTCCCCAGCATCAACACCTCTATGCAGCCTGCGCTGCCTGAGACTAACGCCCTTACCCTTGCCAGAGTGTACTAGAAATATCGAGAAAACAAGGCTTGAGTAACCCTGAAATTCCCACGCAGTGAGTAAGTAGCTGCTTTTCTCCATGGTCCATGATGCCCACTGAGCCATCAGTACCTCCATATCCCATACCAGAAACATCTCCACTGACCCACTGACCCCAAGCCCCTTGTGCTCCTCCGTGCCATTGGCAGCAAGCTTGCTGCATTGCTTTAACTTCCATACCCACTTCCCTTTTCCCCATTCAGCCCAAAGGACTGGTACCTTTCCTGGTCTCGAGTGTACCAATAAGCTCAGCGATCTCCCCTCACTTCCGGCCTCAGTACCTGACTGATCTTCTCTTCGTCTACATCACAGAGGTCATAGAATCATAGAACGACATAATCATTTGAGTTGGAAGGGACCCTTATGGTCCATCTAGTCCAACTCCTCTGCAATAAACTGGGACACCTACAGCTCCATCAGACACTCAGAGCCCTGTCCAGTCTGACCTTGGGTGTCTCCAGGGATGGCATCCATCACACATCTGGGCAATCTGTGCCAGCGCCTCACCACCCTCACTGTAAAAGACGCTTTCCTTACATCCAACCTAAATCTCCCTTCTTTTAGTTTGAAGCCATTTCTCCTTGTCCTATCACAACAGAACCTGGTAAAGAGCCAGTCCCCTTACTTCTTGCAGCTTCTCTAGATGTTAAAAGGCTGTTCTCAGCTCTCCCCGCAGCCTTCTCTTCTCCTGGCTGCACAGCCTCAGCTCTCTCAGCCTGTCCTTGTAGGAGAGGTGTTCCATCCGTGGGATCATTTTTGTGGCCCTCCTCTGGACATGCTCCAACAGGCCTATGTGTCTCCTGTACCGAGGACTCCACATCTGGACGCAGTGCTCCAGGTGAGATTTCACAGCGCAGAGCAGAGGGGCAGGATCCCCTCCCTCACCCTACTGGCCATGCTGTTTTGGATGCAGCCCAGGATATGGGTGGCTCTCCAGGCTGTGAGGGCACAGTGCTGGCTCATGCCCAGCGGCCATCCACCAGTACCAGTAAGTCCTTTTTGGCAAGGCTGTGCTCGTATCTGGGATTTCCCTGACCCAAGTGCAATACCCTGCACGTGGCCTTGTTAAACCCCATCAGCTTCTCATGGGCCCACCTTCTGAGCTTGCCCAGGTCCCTCTGGATGGCATCCTTCCTTTCTATTGTGTTAACTGCGCCACTCTGCCAGGTGTCATCTGTGAATTTGCTGATGGTGCACTCAATCCCACCGTCTGTGTCACTGATAAAGGTGTTAAAGAGTACCAGTCTCAGGACAGACCCCTGGGAGACACGATTTGTGACCGGCCTCCACCTGGACATGGAGCCATTGACAACTCTCTGGATATGACCATCCAACCAATTCTTTATCCACATCGCTTTGCACATGACAATTTCTGAGTGCTCTTTTTCCCCCGAGACCCAAAAGCAACGCAACCCCCCACCCACGGGTCTGGCAGCGCAGGCAGATGGGCAGACCTCGGCTCTGGAAGCCTTGGTGTCCCCCTACTGTAAGCATCACCACATCCCACAGCATTTATCCCCTCATAGCCCGCTTTATTTATGCACTACCGCGTTTATCCCCGCACCCCACGCCCCCCCTGCCCTCCCCGCGTTCTCTCCGGGAGGATCCGTCCTCCCCTCGTCCCCTCCCGGCCCAGGGCCGCCCCTCACCTGCCTCCTCCCCTCTTGCGGGCGGCGCCGCCTGCTCCTCCCGCTAGGCCGCTTCCCGTCGCTATGCCAACCGCCGCCCGGGAGGCCGCCAGCCAATCACATCCCGCCAACGGGCGGGGGGGTGTCTTTACCTAGCAACCTGCCCGGCTCGCTCTGATTGGTTCGCGAGCTCCGGCGGGGAGAGTGGGCGGGGCGGAGGAGCGGGGCGGGGTCGGGCGCTGCGGCGGGGTCGGGCGCGAGGGAGGCGCGGCCGTTGCCTCCCGCCGCCACCTGAGGGAAGGAGCGGAGCGGGACCTCGCGCTGAGGTAACGGCGGGGCTCAGGGCCGGGTCTGGTGGAGCGGTCGGGGTTTTCCCTCAAGGATGTCGGGCTTTCTGCCCCTACGGCGCTCGCAAAGGGCAGGGACGCGGTGGAGGCGGGGGGGGGGGTCGGCCATGAGGCGTTCTTCGGGCGGAGGAGCGAGCTGAGGGGCTGCGGTGGCTCTGCGCATCCCCTGGGGGCTGCTCCCACATGCCCGCGTCCCCATACCCGCTTCCCCTTCGCTTTGTGGGATGCGGGCAAGGGGTGCTCCGGCCCTCCGCGCTGCCCCGGCCGGGTGGGACGCGCACCTGCCCCTTCCCTTCTCGGGAAGCCGGCCCCGTCCCTGTCCCGGGGACAGGGGCAGCGAGAAGGAAGGAGCTCTGCTTGTGTGCTTATCCCTTTGCCTCCCCTTCCTTTGCGGCAGGAATCCGAGAGGATGCGCTTAGCTCTGTGCGTGCGCTCCTTCCTTCTGCCTTGAAAGCACAGCGAGGATCCGAGCGGCTGGAGGCTCCCAGCGCTGGGCTGGTTGCTGGTTCCCCCCTCCGCTTCCCTGAGCTCGGCGTGAGCTCCTGTGGAGGGAGGTGCTGGAGCTGACCCTCGGGTGCGAGAGCACCCCGACCTGAGGGTGATTAGAATAGCCCGGGTTGGAAGGGACCCGCAGGAAGGATAGAACCATAGAATGGTTTGAGTTGGAAGGGAGCCTTAAAGGCCATCTGTGCCAATCCTCTGCAGTGAACAGGGACACCTACAGCTCCATCAGGTGCTCAGAGCCCCGTCCGGCCTGACTTTGAGTATCTCCAAGGATGGGGCACCCACCTCCTCTCTGGGCAGCTTGTTCCAGTGCTTCACTACGCTTGTAAAAAAACCTCTTCCTTACATCCCGTCTAAATCTCCCCTCTTTTAGCTTAAAACCATTTCTCATATGAGTATAATATCCAAAAATGGAAGGGAACCCCAAGGATCATCAGGTCCAACTCTTGGCTCCCCACAGGTCCACTCAAAATTGGGTGGGGGTTGGCCTCTTTTCCCAGATTAATTAGTGATAGGATGAGAGGTGATGGCCTCAGGTTGTGCCAGGGGAGGTTCAGGCTGGATATTAGGAACAATTTCTTCTCAGAAAGAGCGGTGCTGCAGTGGCACAGGCTGCCCAGGGAGGTGGTGGGGTCACTGTCCCTGGAGGTGTTCCAGAATTGCAGAGATGTGGCACTGACAGACGTGGTCTGTGGGCATGGTGGGGGTGGGCTGAGGTTGGACGTGGTGACCTTAGAGGTCTTTTCCAACCTGAATGATTGTATGAATATTCAAACACTGTGGTTGAGAGCAGAAAGGATTTCTGGTGGGAGCGGATCGCTGGGACCTAGCCTCAGCACAAAAAAGCCGCGGGGAGGAGTGTACGTGTGTGCCCTTCTTCCAGTGTGGCCTCCTCATTGGCACAGAGGATGTGGGGGTTAGGCTGTGGTTCTCCCTTAATCCCTAATTCAAGTGGAACAGGGGAGTTCAGCGCTGGAGTTTCCTTCCCGCTGACTAATTAAAATGGAGTGACGAGAATAATGTATGCTGCTTTTGTGCCTTCATGTGGGTGGGAATGGGTTGGGGAAACTCTGCCAGTGCTTGTGTGCAACGTGCGAGTTGCTTTTCTTTCTCCGTGGTCAGAACTGGCTGGGGAATGGCTAAGGTGACATTTCCTCCTCGTCCTCCCAGTTGTACAGGGAAAATCGAGTTTGCTGTACGGCGTCACATCTCCAGCAGAGATAACCATGGATGTGTTCACCTACAGAGTGTCCTTCTAAGATCTGCTGATTATTTATTTTCTCATTGCTCCCCCCTTAGTGCCTTCTCTATTAACTTTGAAATTTATTTTGGGGGAGAAAAAAAAATGCATGTGGGATTCAATCCTTTCACTGCACGACTTTTTCCTCTCTATCATTATCTTCTCTGCATGTCTTAATGTATCTTTTACAGCAGGAATTAGATGGGTTTGCATGATTATAAATAATGTATAAACATGCAACCACACTAACAAACTGGCTATTTCCTTCCCCTTTTGCCCACAGTTTCTTTTGCAGCCCCTTAGGGGATGCCTGCCTGCCTACCTACCCCTCCTCTTTTATCCCCAGCGTCACCGAAAGTGTTTTGTTTTGTTTTTATGTACATATAAAAATAACCACAGGATTCCATATGTAGAGGCTTAACAAAGAGCGTACGGAACTGGATCTGTGGTAAGCAACTATCTTGACACTGAAGATTGCTTATTACGGCATTCATCTGTCTGCACCAGTTAATAGGTCATCTATATGCTTGTTTGTGAAATTTTCACCTCCTGTTGCAATAACATGGTTGTCTTTTTTTCTTAATTTCACATACTTATTTTTTTAGTCCATGAAAGGCCATTAGCTGACTAGGCTCTGTAGTCTGACGTTCTTTTCTGGCTCTAGTAAACATTTTCTTTATGGTACTGTATGGTGGTTGGTGCGAGTATGTTGCTTCAGAACCTCTCTTAGGAAATGTTATCTACTACTCCATCCCTGGAAGCATTCAAGGCCAGGCTGGATGGAGCCGTGAGCAACCTGGTCTAGAGGGAGGTGTCCCTGCCTACAACAGAGAGGCTGGAACTGGATGATCTTAAAGGTCCCTTCCAACCCAAACCATCCTATGCTTGTTTCCTCTGGAGAAGAGGAGGCTCAGGGGAGATCTTATCGCACTCCCCAGCTCCCTGAGAGGTGGTTGTGGCAGGGTGGGGATTGGCTTCTGCTCCCGTGTAACTAGTGATAGCACGAGAGGGAATGGCCTCAAGTTACACCAGGGGAGATTCAGGTTGGACATTAGGAAAAATCTCTTCTCCAGAAGAGTGCTCGGGTGCTGGAACGGGCTGCCCAGAGAGCTGGTGGAGTCACTGTCACTGGAGGTGTTCAAGAAACGTGTAGATGTTGTACTAAGAGACATGGTTTAGTGGGGAAACAGTGGTGGTAGGTGGACGGTTGGACTAGATGGTCTTGGAGGTCTTTTCCAACCTTGGTGATTCTGTGATTTCTATGGTTCTACTGATTGCTGCTGGGATGGCATCTGGATTATAGGATCCACACTAGAAAGGCAGTTGCCAATCCTTACAGCGAGTTCACTTTGCTGAAGTTGTTAGATGGAGTCGTCTTGAGTCAGTGCCTGAAGTCTTGAAAAATACGTTTCTTGAAGCAGTGCTTTTGGAGATAAGAATGATCTGAGAAGGTTTCTTTTCCTGAATTGGGGACCAGCTGTTCAAATAGAAGGGCTGGATTCAGGCAGATTGTACACAATGGAGTAGAAATTGGTTTTACCTGTCTGTAATTTGTAATCGGTTGATCAGATGAGAATATGCAGAAACCTTCGGGTTAAAGTAGCACTGCCTGGACGATGAGGTAGCTCAAGTGTTTGGGTTGGTTGTTTTGTCTGTGTTTGTGTTGTTTTTTTAATTTGTGGTGGTTTTGTTTTTCTTCTTCTCTGAAAGAAGTACCAAATTCTTGAAAAACAAGCCTGAGAAATGACTCTCGTAGGTCAGAGGGACAAAGCTTCTCAAGGCCATCTGAGCTGGAAGTTGGGTGGAGATGAGGTGTAGTTAGATACAGCACGTCTTCAATATTTTGGTGAATTTTGGTCTTTTAAATTCAGTGTGCTCTTCACATCAATCCTTGCTTCAGTATAAAAGAAGAGACTTTGCTCTGAGCTGTGTTGGCTGATTCTACTGCTTATCTTAGGGTTCAGGTAGTTCACTTTCTAGCTTTTTTTTTTTTTGGTCATGTTACCTTTTCTGCAGTTGGGAACAATTTTACGCTTTGTGTGCTTTTCTTTATGTACTAAACTGTGGCCTCAAACATGGATTTCCTGTCAATAGCTGTGAGAGAATAGGCAGCCTGTGGAAGAGAGTTGTCAATAAACTTAATTTAATGTGGTTTTGTTTAACACTTTGGTCTTTTTACTGTTTGCCTGTTTGTTTTTCCAGCCTGTCTTGAACAGCTACAGCCAAAACCATTGCCTCACATGATCCTAAAGAGAAGTGCAGGCTTGTTGAGGTTGGAAGGAGCCTCTCAAGATTATCTAGCCTAACCCTCAAGGTATATGAGGGTTTAGATGTGTACGGTATTTAATTTTTCTGACCATAAGATGGGCCTATGTAAACATGCATACGTCTCTATAACTTCTTTTGGCCAGCTGATACCAGCAGAAGGCTGGCAGTTAACTCTTTCGTATCTCTCATTAAGTTTGCATTAGGGAGAAAGGAAAACCTTTTTTCCTTTTGGACTTGTAAAATTAAGGACTCTTCCCGACCATCTGAGAGAAAGATCATTAATCTCAAGATTGAAAGTCTGCTCTAATTTGTGATGTCTCCTCCTGGGAGCACTGATGGAGCACTTAGGCTTTCCTGGTTCAAACAATATTTCTAGATTTCTGTTACCTTTCATTACAAATCATAATTCTTTTAAAAGCACTTGGCCAGAGACTGGATATTACAAATCCATTGCTGCAAAACAAAATTGCTCTAAGAAAGAGACTCTTAGGGCTCTGTCAGTTTTTTTCCAAGCTTTAGCCTGGAGGTCTGGAGTTGACCTCCAACAGATGGATGCAACGTGCTGAATCCCTGTTCTACTTGTCCCACTCCAGCCCCTTAGTGCTGAGAAAATGTGGACCCAGCCCTGGGAATGGCTGCTGTTTAAACTGGCTCTATAGGCAGAGTGGTGCTGGCAGAACAGCGATGTTTAGCTACTTGTGCATTTTTCATCTTTTGGAGTATGTGGAGAAAGAGATGGGCAAAGAATGCTGTCTTCTGGCTGATACGTGGCTGTGATGATGGTTTCTGGAGTGCGAGATGGGAGATGTGTGTGCACATCTCACGTGGGTTAGAGACTGTGATAGCTGGCAACAGCTGGGCTAAAAGTACAGGTGTGAGCACAGCTAGCCAAGCCATGAGCAGAGCAGAAGTCCTCAGTAGTGCAGGTTGGGACTTGTGTATTGGTGGCAGAGACTGTTTTTGTTTTGTTATTCAGCAGAAGCTATGTGGCCGTGCAAGTAAAGATGCTATCACTGTGAATGTGCCCATGGAGCTTGAGTCATAAGGAGCTTGGTTTCAGTGTGGTCAACAGTTGTAGTGCTCACATGGTTAAAAGTTAGAGTGCAGGGTTTTTCTAAAAATATTTTATTCCTAGTAAATACGTTTCTGCCTTCCCACCATCATTTTCAAGTGGAGTTTTACAGCATACCCCCCCCCTTTTTTTTCCCACCAGAAGGTCTGAAACCAAAATCAGAGGGTTGCCTGACAATTTTTAGTCTTGCACACGAGAATTTTTAAGCAACTTGCCTGACAGCATATTTAAAACTAACATTGTAATGAATTACAGAGCTTTTTTTTATATATTGTGTTGTGTTTTCTTTTTGTCCTAAGCTACCTGACAGAGGAAGAATGTAACCTGGCTGCTGTTCTATCAGGATGGAGTCAATTGTGTGGGAATGTGGTTAAACATCTTAATACCTTAACCTAATACACGGTGTCTAATGCTGTGGCAAAGCAAGATGCCTCATATGTCTGTCTCAAATACATCATGTTCAGGACTGAGCTAACAATGCTGTACACCGAGAGTTTCCCAGTTTCGAAGAACCGAGACGAGGACTGCAAATACTGCTGCTGAAGTGAAGTCAGGAGGCAGGAGAAGAGCTGATAGAGCTTTCTAGCTGGGCTCAGGAACTGGCCCCATTCACAGCGTGGAAGGATGGCTGTTAGCTGGATGTTCTGCTGCTTTTGGCTTTTGGATGTGTTGGTGGGCCACGCAAGAGGGCACAGTTTATTTTCTTGTGAGCCCATCATCCTGCGGATGTGCCAGGATCTGCCTTACAACACCACCTTCATGCCTAACCTTCTGAATCACTATGACCAGCAGACAGCAGCATTAGCAATGGAGGTAAGGCTACATTTTTTTTTTTTTAATCAACATATATGATTTTGGCCTTCACTTGACAAATGGTTTGTAACAGCAGCTAAGAAGATACTTATATTAGAAATAAAAAAAAAAAGTGTATCGTTAAATATAAAAACAAACACTACTTGGGAAAGATGTATTGCAATATATACTAAAATATTCTGTGACTACAAAACTTGCTTTTTTAGTATAAACGGAGTGAAATAGATTGGGTGTGTTTGTATGTTAGCATGTTGCTTTAAATATTTAGACCAAGAATGTGTATTTTGAATGGTCTGTCAGCTAACTAAACGCCAGGAAAATGGCGTGCAGAACAAAGACTGAAGACTTTGGGATGTTGTAGTGTTCGGCCTTGTCTTATGCGCTTAAAATTTGGCATGGAGAAGATGTGAAACGGTGAGGAGCCATGAAAATAATGGAAATTGCTAATTTATTAGTACTGCTTTCTTCAGCTACGAGAAGATCTATTGTCTTCCAGACAGTTTAATTAACCTGTTTCTTTCTGTATCCAGGCAGAGAAGCTTTTATACTTGCAGTTTCCTTGATACAATGGTACCTTACAACTGTTACCATTATCCCCAAAAATCTGTCTTGGATTTGTGCACGATCAGTCTGTTCTCTATCTTGTTGCCGACCGTACTTAAGGAGTCTCCTTGTTTGCTATTCTGTGTAATGGAAAATGAAATTGCTGGGCTTACAGAATATGAGGCATGTCTCGCTTTCAAATAGCCTATCCAAATATTTCCCTATGTGAAATCTGCTAATCAAATTCTTGTGTTTTTTGACGTGCTCAGGAATCCTTGCTGGTAGATATGCTGTGCTGAACAGGAGGACTAATCATATGTTTCATCTTTGAATGCTCTTCCTGACAACATAGAAGATTATTTAACAACAGCAACTACACTAGTATAAAGCCAAGGCTTTATATAAAGCCTCCATGGAAGGGTTATGTACCAGACCTGACAAGCTTTTTACTTTAAGGAGGAAATAGAGATTGTTGCCCTTAAATTTGCTGTGGTTGAAAGAACTGTGGACTTACACTTCAGCTGCTGGTTTGGATGTGGCTAGGGCTTCCAATTATACTAAATACACAGCAACAGGGGCAGAGTTTGTTGTAGAGATGATTCTGGTAAGCTCTGAAGACCTTGGAATATCCTCCCGTAAGGAGGAAAAATGGAGTTAAAGCAAGTAAGGAAGTTTAATATGGTATGTAACTAGTTGTTGACACTTGAACAGTGTCCGTTTCCTTTTTGAAGACTGGACGTTAGGATATTAAAGGAGTTGGTGAAATCAAGAGGATTGAGGACTTCTGAGACTGAGTTGTAGAGATGTGCTGGTATGGGGTTTGTGCTGTTGCGGAGCGGGGGTAGAATCGAATGGCCAGCAGTAAGAAGAGAAATTCACAACAGTATCAACAGGCACACTTAAAGCTAAACCAAACTAGAATGAAGAATTGTGAAGAACTTGATGGAGGAAATGGAAAGTGATAAATACGCACTGGGGAGAGTAATATTCATCGTATTAGTGGTGGTGGTCAGCTTGTTTTCTTGACTTACAATGGTTTGTTGTATTGAAATATTAGCTGAAAGCCTGACAAAACAATAAGAAAGCAAAAAGGAAAATCAGACACCTAGAATAATTAAGAACATAATAAAGAGCAGCCGTTACGGTGGCGGCCTGTAACGCTGTCATTCACTGACAGCTGGAGCGTTGTGTGAACTCCTGGGCTGTCCCAAAGAATGCAGTGGGACTGAGTAAGGTTGGACAAGAAGAGGAAGAACGCCCACAGGTTTATGGAGCTTATCCCATATGAAGAACACTGGTTGGACTACGCTGAGTGCTTTAGCTTAATTTTTAACGGCCACCATCAGTAGTGGCATGCAGAGGTTTATAGGGGTGGAGTGTACGCTGTCTCATCCAGCACAGGAAATAGGCCCTAGCAAATGAAGTTGGCAGAAGCTAAGCCAAAGGAAAGAGATTCCTCAAATAGTTGCAGAAGAGCTGTGATATTCTTAGAGAATATTGTGGATGTGAAAAAATTGAGGAGACTTGTCCGGAGCTTGGAAGAGAACGCCAATGATGGTGACTAGATAAAAAGAAGGGGAAAAAAAACCAACAAAAAAACACGAAGAAAATTGGTGGAGACTGAGAGAGCATAGGGCATTTAGGGAACATAAGGGGTGTCGTGCTAGCTGTCCATTTTGTGGAGTGCTTTGTCTCGTAGTGACCCAGTGTTTAGGGAAGTTCCAAAAAGATGCAAGCCTGGCCTATTGCCTGTGGTGTTTCCCTGGTGCTTCCCCAGCGTGCAGTTCCTGAATTGCAGATGCTGGAGGGCACCTGTCTGCCTGGTCCCTTCTAGTATTGTTTATGGAGCTGCTGACAACACATTTTTCTAAATTGTTGTATGAATGCAGTACTGCTGACTTGACCCTTTAGTGAGAACAAGCTCCAGAAGTTCACTAGCCACCATTTAGAGAAGCGCTTTTTCTCTGAACAGCTGCAAATGGTTTTCCTTTTAGTTTCAATCAACATCATTTTGTTTGAGTATTGTGCAGTATTGTTCTGCAGTTAGATCCTCTGCTGCACTTGTGATTTTTGGAGACACTCGGGCTTTTCCTCTCCAAGTCTTCCAGCTGTTTGCGCTTTCTTCTTGCAGTTCCACTGCTTCAGCCCTGTAATCACGTTAGTTACCCTTCTCTGCTCCTTTTTCTAGCTCGTTCCTTGCTGAGGTGCAGAGATGAGAATGGCACGCTCTCCAGATGTGAGCATGCTGAGCATTTATGTAGAAATAATGAAATGCTTTTTGCTGCAAAAAAAAAAAAAAGCAAAATATGGCCAACATTGCTGTGGCTCTTCTGGCTTTTGCTGCATGTTTCTCCATTGATTTCAGAGAACTGTCAAAATATCACTTTCACTTTCCCTAATAGTCTCTTTATGGCCATTGTTGGAAGCAGAGCAGTAGATTATAGGGACCCACAGGCTGAGCCAGAATTGCTGTTGTAATTGTTCTTATCTTCACAAAATAGCTTCCTGCTAAGGAGAAAGAAACAGCTGAGAAGTGAATGTTACTTCTCTGCAATCTGTGACACAAAGCTCAACTTAATAGCGTAAATTAGCTCGCGTGAAACGCCGTGTTACAGCAATTCAGATACCAGCTCAATGCCAAAGCCATTCTTAAACATAGCATGGGGGCGTTGTGTGTTGTGGGTGTATGTGTAGCACTCTCTTCTGCCAGTGTAATTAGTGTAAGCCAGTGGCTTCTGCCTGGGGATGGGCTATGGGCTTCTTCTGAATGCTTCATAAGAATGAGGAGGGCTGTGCAAGGAAGCACAGCTGTTATCAAGTGGTGTTCACTGCAGGGTTCTGCTCCTCCACTGTGAAGTCCTTAGGGAGTTGCACGGGGAAAAAAGGATAGAAAGCTACAGATTTACTTAAGGACATCTCAACTCTTAGTGTGAACCTGGGCTGTCCCTTAAATCTGTAGGTAGTAAGAAGGGAGCTGATCTTTATTATCTGACTTTTTAGATGTTTTTTAATGTTCCTGTCAAATGGGTGGAGCGTTCACATTGTGAACTAAGTGAAGTCCATGAAAAGTGGCGTTGTGCCATTTTCTGGTACACATCTCCCCACTCCAAGCCTTCCCTAACTGCATAAAAAAGTATGGCAGCAGAATCAGTGTGGTTCTTCTTGTGTATTTATGAGGGGCACTTGTAATGCTCAAATTTCCAGTATCAGTTTTTCACCATTCCTGTTAAAGCTCATAAGAAATGTTCACCTCTGGGTTTCTTTGCCATGGCTGTAGGTGTGTACTGAGATTCCGTAGATGCTTCTTTAAAAACGCAAAAATCAGTAAGCTTCCTTAGTCTTTATGCCAATATGATTCCTTCATTATAATGAAGGTCAGTAAGTCACACCGTTGGTGTTGTTACAGTGCAGCAGTGTTTCTATGAACCGTCTTGATTTAACAAAAAATTACAAAGTATTACCTCATTAACCCTCTGTTCCTTTCTAAAAGGGTTAGTGCTGGTTAATTAGCCCAAGCGCCGATCGTTCCGGGGGATGGAGAGGAGACGGTGCGTGCCGAGGGCTGTGCCGGGAGCTGTCCTGCCCCGCAGTACTGCACGGCAGGGCTCCACGCAGCCCTTATCTGTCTGCTCTGTGCTGCCGCAGAACGCGTGTCAGAAGGTATTCTGCCGACTTTCTGTGATCTCTAAGCAGGTGGTTTTCTTACAGTAGCCGTTCAGCACAGTCTGACTCTGCTGTTCTCCTGCAGCTTGCTTCTCTGTTGTTGTGATGACAGCACAGCACTGCAGTGGTGTTGCGCTGCCCTGCTGCCGCTCTGCTGTTGCGTTACGCAGATCATGCATTGAGTGAGGCAGTGGAGAGGTTAAATTTTCCCCTGGGGGATCTGACCTTGCTTACCCATCCTTTGGATGATTATTGCTACAGTGTGAAGGATTAGCTTCCGTCCCTTTTTCACTTAATATTCTTTTGGCCTCGAAGAATTTGCTTATGTGTAAGAATAGTAAGCTGTATGGTTTTTTTAGCTGCCTTAACACAAGTTTTTGGTAGGCGTTTTTTTAATAGGGAGCGTGTAGCTGTTGGTAATTTGGAGATGGGGAGTATTTGTTAGCAGTGAAGGGAAGCAATTTAATGTGATGATTGCCAGCCACTTTGCACTTAAATTCACCACCAGTGCTTCCTTCTCCTTAGCCTGATTTTGGTGGGACCTCACAAATACTCGTAGGGATCAAAGAGGCTTTAAAGGATGGGAAGCAGATAGAGATGAGGCCTAAATGGGCTCCTGTGGGTGCGTGCAGAAGCTTTGTCTTCTGGGATTATACTGGCGGTGGAATGCTCCAAAAGTGCATGATGCAGTCACCATCTGGGCAGAGGAGATAACATGCTGTTACTTTGTGCTCTCTCACAACTTCCATCCCCATTTTGCATATCAAAACAGCAGTAGGATAGCTTAGGGATGCACTCACAGCCAGGCTTACTGATGTGTAGGTGAGAGACGCAAGGGGGAAATGGTAAAATAGTAGTGCTCTGCAGCTGGTTCACTTCCCTGCAGTGTGAGAGAGGCAGTCAGAAGGGCAGAACAGTAACAGGGATTTGCTTCTATGCTGTCAGTGCAGCAGGGTTTACCAGCTGAGGGTCACTGGACTAGTGTAAATAAACTACTTGGTCACTGAGTTTTGAATATTTGGAAGCAAAGTTAGTGATTAGTTGGTAGACTTTGTCACAGAATATGCAACTGTAGATGTGAAGACATCCGATTCTTTTCATCCTCTATTCCAGACTTAGTGGTTTCTTGCTGTAGCAATGCTTGCAGAAGATGATGTTAACAGGGAGCCTGCTACAAGATTTGCATAGCCTTGCTGGCTGCATTTCTATTTGTGTAACAAAGGGGCTTTTGTGACAGTTTTGTTTTTTGTTTGGGTTTCTTCTTATTGTCTCTTCCCCATGGTGACCTTTGGAGTCTTAGAAGTAGTTTTGTTTTTTTTTTTTTCACTTAAAAATAAGGGATAAAGATGGTGTTCAGGGGGGAAGAACACCTGAACTCCATCTTTATCCCTTATTTTCTTTTGCCTTGCCCATGCACTATCCCCTCCCAAATCTCAGTGGTTTTCCTTGGCTTTCTGTAGTCTTCACTTCTGCACCCAAAACATGTGGAAGTGTAAGAATGCAAAGCTAATGGAAAAGTAGATTTTAATTAGCTACTGTTGTGTAAGCATCCTAATCTTAGACTTTAATTTGCAGTAAGGATTAATCTTCTCTTTAGCGTGTAAGATTATGATGCCTACAGAACAATGGAATTGTGCATGATCATAAGAAAGCAAGCTGTGCAGCAGCTCATTAAACCCTGCTCTTTCATTAACTGTAGATTTTCCTCCTGCAGATTCTTACCTCAGAAATAGCCGTGTAAACATTTTAGTTTGCTTTATTGTTCAACAAGAATGTTGATCTCAAAGCTTGAATTTCAAAGATGACCTTGCTGAGTGCAGGCAGAGCTATAGCATTTATAGTAATGCACTGCTTAGAGATTGTTGCTTTTGGGAAATGTGAAGCTTGTCTATTTGAAACCCACCTGGTTATGGTTTAGCTCTGACCTGGAAAGGGTGTGACTGTTGTGCAGGGCTAGTAGAAATCTTCAGTGGGTAAAACCAGTTTGGGGAAGTCGAGTTGTTACATTCTCAAGGAGGTCTGCACAAAAATGAGTCTGATGTGATGTTTTGTTCACAAAAGGAGGCTTCTGAGGATGGTGTTTCCTGCACGTGCCCTGGTGGTCTCTCATGAGGGCCATGGATCCTATCTTTTCAACACTCAGATCCGGTGAACTTCAAGATGAATGCTGAGTATTCAGTGAAGGTGGAAGTATTGAAAATCTCCAGACAGGAAGAAAAGCCATGTGGGAATGAATCATTTGTGTTCAGTTAAAGGACAGGGCTGTACATATGTACTTGCTTGGAAGTTGCCAAAGGCTTAAACGAAGAATGGGAAAGAAGCTTGTTTTTGGATAAAAGTCTTCTAGGTTTTGGCTAGAAACTTTTGAAGCAGTTAACACCAGCAGAGTAACATCCAGGAGTGTTTGCATGCTTCGTTGTTCAGACAAGAGATGACTTTGAGGTTGTTGCTGCATGCAGTGTTACGTGTTTGGGAGTGTGCTGCAGTTCTGACAGCTGTTAAGTACGGCCTGAACGAGGAAGGTCGGTGCAGAGGTGTCCGGATCCAGATTAGCAAAGTGAATGGATTGGGAACCTTCCAGGTATCTTGGTGGACCTGGGTCATACTTGAGCATGTGGTCCATCCTAGCAGAAAAACCAAAGGGAGTACCAACTAGAAGTTAGTTGGCTTTCTAAGAGAAAATGATGCTTGTTCAGTGTGAGTGATCCCAATGGTAAGTCTGATTTTTTTTCCTCTAGGAGCCTTGCTGCACTCAGAGGAACCAGATGAAGGTACTGCAATGCTAGGTTTTACAGAGCAGGATGAAAAACAGTGTTCCAAAGAGTACTTCCTTTAATACAAGGGCTAAAGCTTCTGCAGTGCAGTTCACGGATGCTCAAACAGCAGAGCTAGGTAGCAGGTGTTAGAAACCCTTACTTTCCTTTGCCTGGCTAACAGGCTTTCTCCAGAGAATAATTTCAGAAATGCAGTTTCCTGGTCTTTTATGTTTGTTAATGAGAACAAAATGCCACATGATTATTTTCAAAACGTAGACTAATAGTGAGAAAATTAAAAGTAGACTTTTGGTTGTTCCGTTAAATGGATGAAGTACTGCTTGTGTGTTGAAGGTGGGCTCTCACCATCCTCAGATTTTCTTAAAGGAAAGACGAATTTGGAACAACGACCCAGGTAGAAATATGGAAACAAAGTTTGGCCTTAATAGTTTAGTGCAAGCATATTGTAAAAAAGCATTAGTTTTATGTAATGATCCGGTTTCAAGTGAATGATCTACATCTTAATCAACATCTATTCACAGTGGGCTTGTTTTCAGGGTCATGAAGGCAGATGGCTCTCCGTTGTGGCTAATTCTGTAGCATCTGGTGGAGGCTTAAAGAGGAATTATTAGGAAGGGCTGAACACATGAATTTATTTTGAACAGTTACGTGACAATGTATTTTGCCGTTAGTTGGAGCTTTATATCTGCAAGTATAAATTCAAACAAAAGAGTGCTGTGCCAGAATGTAAAGGGAATGTTGGTCTTTTCCTTCATCGCCTCCCTACCACCAGTGTAGTCATTCATTCCTGTCCTTTTTTCTGTACCTTAATCAAACTCTACCAGCTGATTCCATTAGAGGCAAGTGCCGTGGGACAAAACTCATGTTTATATTGCATGCTGTAATAGTACAGCTTTGTATTTGCTAGTGACTAGACTTAGCCTTACATCTAGTAGTATGTGCAGCTCAACAGGGGGGAGGTGTGCTGCACTAGCGCTGTATTAGCACTGCATTAGCTGCCTTGTGTTCTGTGCCCGTTGGACTCCATCCACTGTGGGGCAGAGATCTAAGAGTACCCCCTAGAATTCAGTCACCACTTCTGTCTGAGTTCCTGGGAGCGCTTTCTCTTCTCCTTTTACATTTTCTGAGGTTATTTAGCTGTCATGAGTCTACCTTGTTAGCTGCCTCACTAGGTTGAGAGCTCTTGAGTTGTCTGTGCGTTTGACTTACCGTCCTTCCAGGAGGTGTTTTTCCTGCAAGAAGTTGGCAGTGATAAAAATGATTGTGGACTTGTTGAAAGTCACGTGGTTTGGTGAGGGTGTACTTCTTATTTTGCTGGTCACTTGGAAGTGGTGGGTTTTTCTTATTTTCTCTATTTTGTGATGATTATTCCAGCTATAGGATAGTTGGAGTCAAGAAGGAAGCCACAGCAGACCGATAAGAGAACAAGTATAAAATGACTTAAATACCCAAGAGGGGTTGTCATAAATGTTCCAATATTATCTTGCTGGTACGGCTGCACTGTTCTGCCTTGTGTTGAGAGCAATTTGTGGTAATTTTAGAGAATTTTCTGGATTTGAATCATATTTGTGTGGATGCAATGTTCCAGTGGCTGCAAAGCTGCTGTGTTGTGTGGTATGAGAGAAATATACCAAAGCATGTTTTTATGATACTTCTAATAATCTACTTGAATTCCCAAGTGCCTCTGTTGTGCACCTTTGTATCCTGGTCATTAAAGGCTGTGCTGCACGTTCATCTGAGGGGTTTGTGACTTTTGGAAAGAAACTGCTCTGCTGTGGCACCAAACTGGAGGAGGTAAGTGTTGTGTGGGCTGCAAACCATCCTTAGTGAGTGAGAGAGGAAATTGAATTGGGGTTATTCTGCAACCTGCCAACGTTGTAGACCTGCGACACAGTAACGGCTGCGGTCAGTTTGCTGTGAAGGGATGTGTCTGCTGAAGGAGGCGGTCTGGGAGAAATGAAGTCGGAGGAGATGGGTACAGATGAGAACGTCTTCGCTGCCGTGGGTCAGAGCGCAGTTCCAGCACCATCAGCTAAAGAGGTCTGGAGCAGAGTTAGCTGTCGTGGGGTTTTCCCTCTCCAAGCAAACCACCTGCTGCTGTAGCGTCCCGACTTCTTGCACTGAAGGCGCTAAGAGCAATTGGACCGCGCTTGTCCTTTCTGCATCGCTTGTGACTTTGAAGACCCGCTCCGTCCTCATCCTCCCGTCGTCTCTTCCATCAGGTACAACAGCAGAGGTGTGCTTATAGCTGCCTTGGTGCGGCCGTGTGTGTGTGTGCCACAACTGCCTTGGTGCGGCCGCCGTGCCGTCACACCTCGCTCCCCACGCCGTGCCCCCGGCCCCGCGGTGACAAAGGCTGGCATCTGCCGCCCTCCGCCTCCCCCCATCCGCGCTCCTGCTCTCGCCCGTCGGCGGCCGCGTTCCCATGGCAACGGGGAAGGAAATTTGAAAAGAGGAGAGGGGAGAATGGAAGCACAAAGGCTCGGCTCATTTGAATCTGAACGAGGAAGGAAGGCTCCTTCCAGTTCATCTTTGTGCGCTGGAGAAGCCTGAAATTTATCTTTTAGAAGTTGCTTTCAATTTGTAAACTTGTTTACATTCCCTGTTTCTTGATTTTATAGAACAAAAGTTGTCGTGTTTGTGGCACTGGGCAGCGAGAAGCATCTTTCTTCTTTTAAATTTGGTGAGAGGACATGGATCAGCCATTCATTTCAATTCTTTCCCCTCTGCCGCTCCGAAACCACCGTTCATGTTTTAATTCTTTTTCTGAAAACTTAAGTATGTTAACATTTTTTTTTAATATCTAAAGAACTGACCGTATGGTCAGTTATCTAGCGTCTAGGAATAGCTGCTGCTTTTGGTGAAGGAGTGAGAGAACACGTGTAGCTCAGAAGCAGTGGGCCCATTCATTGAGTCGGTGCTGCTGAACATTCCTTGCGGCTTCTTCCTGCTCTGATCTGTGCAGGTGCAACGTGGAAATGGGAGTGCAGAGAACAATGTGGTAACAGTCTTGGGCCTCTGATTTCAGTGTTAGTGCTTGCTGTCAGTTCAGGATGAAGATACTCAAACACACAGACACGTATCACGTGATAGTTAAGTGCCTTTATGGCAATTTATCTGCATATTTAACAAATGTATTAAACTTATAAATTTGTTAAAGAACAACGATGTTCCTTTGTCTTTGGACCTTCACGCTTGCTTTTCACTGACAAAGTCTGCCTGGTTCTTACAGAAAAGTCGTTTTAAACCTCTTGGAGGGAATACTTCGCTTATGTGGTCTGATCTGAAATTTTCCCCCGGCTGCACTTCTACAGAACCCAGCAGCTAAAATGCTGAAGCATCTTCAGAACGCACAGATATTTTCCTTATCCTTCCTTTTGAAATCCCAGGCAAATGATTCTTGTTGCTCTGAATTGCCTTAATTAAATGGCATCCCAGAAAGGCTACATAATTCTTCAGATCCATCCGTTACTTTTTTTCTGACACAATGGGAGGCAGTTGCTTTTGTCTGGAGAGAGGAAGCTTCCAGGCTTTTAAAATTTGAGCTTCGGTCCCCTCCCACTTGGGACCGGTTGCTGTGAGGAGGCAGGGTCACGGAGGGGACTTGGGAAAAGGGCACTGAATTGAAGGCAGGGCTAGAAGGGATCCGCAGCTCGCCGTTCTCCTGCAGGGACCTGTTGTGCCCATCAGACAGGAGTCAGTTTCGATCTGCACGGTGTTAGTCCTCGTCCAGGGACCAAGTGTGAGTGAAACCAGCACTGAGCTACTGGGCAGAGCTCATCACAGAGCACTAACAAATGCACATACATGCGCCATTCTCCGCTCTCCTTTCCCTATCCTGCTTCTTTTGAGGTTGAAGGGACAAAAGGATCTGTGAAGCCCGTTCTGCCCTCTGAACTCCCCGTGGCTCTGCGGGGCAGGAACGCCGGCTGCCAGCTCTCTGAGTCCTGCCAGGTGAGCCCTGCTGAGGCGAACCCAATGGGGCTTACTGCAGCATCCTCACAGCTCTTTTTGCCCTCCCTGCCTCGTAACCCCACGCCTGGCCTTCGCTCGAGTGAATTTCCCATCCTGTTCAATGCAGGTATTTATAAAAGGGATTTTTGCAGTGTTAGGCAGTCAGTGGGAAAACACACTTACGCCCCTCTTGTCTCATGCATCAGCCTCAATTGCTCACGTCTCCGAGCAATTTAATGCAAGCTTTCTATTCATCTGACCTTCTCTTTGATGGTTTGATCCCACTTACTCCATTCTGCACGTTCCTTAGTTGCAGACATCCCTGCAGTGTATTCCATGCAGAAGCTGACACATGGAATACATTTCCAGCGTGTGTGAGTGTAATTTACTGTTGGAGGCACCTTTTGATGGTGCACTGCTTTAGCAGCACCGGCAGATACTTGCTGATATTTGCCTTTCTTCATTCTATTTCTTTAGCTGACGCAGAATTTGGGCCTAACCCCCTGTGCTAGGGGCTCATGCGTAGCCACGGAATCTTCTTCTCTTCCCTTGTTTCCTCCCAGCTGTGTCCCCTCTCTCCTCCCACTGTCTCTTGTTAATCCTGTTATTGCACTACGTCTTGTCCTACTTGCCTACAGTGTTTCAGCGACGTGCTCTGTGGGAGCAATTTATCCCAAACGTATGCTAGTGGTACAGAGGGGAACTGGGCACAAACTTCTGTCCTTGCTATGAAGAAACGTCTGAACCTCTGAGGGCAAAATATCGCTGAATCTATTTAGAAAGAAGCAAGCATGCTTTTAGGATGCCGCCGAAACAAATAAGCGGAGGCACTGTGGGAATTCCTGTCAAATATTTATCTTGTGAATTATTAACTGCGGGGGAAAAAACTCAACTTCAGGAGCTTGGTTTGATTCCTAATTTGAGAGTTTGGTTGAGTCTTTCAGAACTGGTCGCTCGATGCCTTTTGTAACAGCTTTTTGTCCAGGGCAAGCTTGCGCGAGTGCAATTATTGCTTTTAATTCTCTTTCCCTATCCTCCCCTGTAGAGTTCATTTGTGACCTCATTAACACAGCGCTGAATAGGAGGGGCCGTATCCCCTCAAGAATCTTAAATTTTAATTTGCAGCTGCTGTGTTCTGCCATGTTTTTTAAAAAGTAGTTAATTATTAAAATTAAATTCAGCAACTAATTATCGTAATGCTTCTATTTTGATCAGAAATCAGTTTTAATTTAATATCTTGGAGTAAATTGCGAGTTTCGTGGTCTTTGTTTCTCTTCTGTATTATAGTGCTGAAGCAAAAGACCCATTTAGCAGCCCTCTTACTGTTCTGTAGTTATGTAGAAGGTACATATTGGGCTGCACAACCTCTTTGAGAAGCTTCTTTAAAAAGCAATCCCAGTAAATGCAATCCCAGTAAATGGATTCGCTGTTTGATCAGAACGTACAGTCTCACTGGGGAATTACAATAATGAGAAATCTCTTTTTTCAGACACCAGCAGCTTCCAAAACTGCCACTTCATTTCCCAGTGTTTGGGTCCAGCTGTAGAGACAGCTCACACCAATGCCAAGGTGTCCAAAGCGGATCCAGCAATTCAGCTGGCCTGGTCACCTCTTATTTTGGTAATGCCTTTGTTGCAGTTGCTGACAGCACAGCCGACAGTACAGGACAATTCTGCAATTTTAATCACGTATCCAGGTAAATATATTAGATTTCCTGAATAAAACCGAGATGATATCATCTGCCAGTGTCACCCCAGTGAATGCATGTCAACACTACGAAGTACTACAGCTTTGCTTTTCCTTTGTTTAAAAAATGGCTAAAATAATCACAGAACCAGGTAGAATCCCTTGTGAATCCTTTCAGTCACAATACCCAGAAATTAGGAGAGGGCAAATGTACCAGCTGTGCTGGAGGAGCTTGGTAAGATGGAGCAGAAGCTGCTGCTCAGCTGGCGCTGGGAGATGCTGCAGCCTCATCTGAGTTGGATCCTCTGCTAATAAATGCATGCAGGGGACAGCAGGGCTGCGGAGTTTGTCCGTAGAATCCATCCTGCATTATTTATGCATGTGAAACAACCTGCTGAGTTTTACAATTATCTGCACCAAAACCAAGCTCGGTGTACTAGATTAATAGCGTAACCTTTCTGGAAATTAAGCACGAGGGAAAGAAAATAAATAGCTGACAAGGTAGTGGACAATAGGCTTTAAATAATACCCCGTGAAAATCCTAATTTTGAGGCCCAAATATGCAAATCTCACCTCCTGCTGAACTGTGCATGTGTCTGTATTTTTGCTGGTGTATAGATACAACAGGGGGATTTGTCTCAATAAGATACAACTGTCAGAATACTAGTGTGCATCTTACAGATAGCTTTTGTTTGCTGCTCGGGATAATTCTCATAGTATTAATCCAACAGATTCTCTTCTTACTTCAGTTTGCACCGTGTTATTTGCACATAGCTGTATTGAGCCAGCATCATGCCCTGTTTCTTCCCAAGCCACGTAGACCAAAAAACCTGACTTTCCCCCATTTGAAGAGCCTACTTACTCACTATGAGCTGAGTATTCCTTTTATTTTCAATTTGGACAACAAATATTGGGCAGTTGAGAAGTTCCCATCACATGCAGCCAAACACAAGTAGTTTTTCAGCTGGTGGTCATTTTTGTTAGTTTGCTCTTTCATAACAGTCCATTACAAATTAACCAGCAATGAACAGTGCAAGATATTGCAGGAAGTGTTTAGGTTGCATTTGCCCTGGACCTCCATAGGAGCAAAATGTGGTCATCTAACCCATCCCTGAGGAGATGCTGATTGTAATGTCAGTAAGTGAGGCATGAGAGATTTTGAATGGCAGTTCCTGCCTTCAGAACACACTCTGATGTTCACAGCTCAAGCCTAAAATTATTCATGATGAATCTGCTATTAAATTCTTATATATGAAACCAGGTGTTTGGCTTGTGAGAGAATTTTCACAGCAGCCTGGCTACCAGGGAAGTGGCAAATGGCTTCCTGAATTCATTTGTGTGTTTCCCCTATAGTCCTCTGTCTGCAGAAGGTTGTGCTCCTGGCCTTTAACAACGGCATTGTGCATTCTCTGCCGTAGCAAGAAGTCTTTGTCTTCTGTCTTGTGGAGCTAATGCTCTAAAACTCAAGAGTCTGCCTTAAACATATGCTTCTAATATATTCTGCACGTGGCTGGCTCCAGGGCAATTGAACTGTGGCAGGGGTGTTTGCCAAAACTCACTGTAAGCTGACTGAGATGCTACGCCTGCAGAAACCTAACCTTACACAAAATGAATTGATTGACCTTAGAAAAGGGTGTGCTGAGCCTACAGGAAGAATATTTCGATTCTGACACTTAAAGGTCACGTCATTCAGGGTCTTGTCCTGGCTCTTTACACTGCTGCTGGTCCGAAGCCAGCACGTGTAGCTTTGAGGTGAGTTTCGTGGACGGTTTAAGTCAATCTTAAACCCAGGCCGATGTGAAGTAGGCTAGTGGCAGGGGAAAGGGCAGGGGCCCATTAACGTAGGCTTACTGTGAGCTTGCAGCCTGAAGCGCCTGAGATGACAACTTTAATTTGTCCTTAATTCACAGTTGTATAGGAGAATGACGGCGACAGCTCCGCAGCGCACGCTTTAAGGGAGATGACACACTTGTTAATCTGTCAAGATGCACTTTGGCTCGAGTGTCAGAATGAAGAAAACATAAGTTTTCCTCCATTCTCATCCCAGTGGTTTGCATTGCCTTGTAGTACTGAGCTCTTAGGTATTCTGCTGTGTTAGATGTGCAAGAAACTGTTGCTGTTGGACAAGAAGTAGCCCTCAAGCCTTTGTGGAAATAAAAGTAACTTCTCTGGAATTGAAGAAGTATTCAATATTCCCTACGTAACATTTTAAAAATCCATCTTGTCTGTTTTTATTCTGCAGGATGGCATTATGTTGTTTATTATGTGGCAGACGCTGTCATTCTGTCTGATGGAAGGAAAATCAAAAAGGTGAAGCTACACCGCTGGGGATTTTGAGGCTTGGCAATGTCTTAACCGTATCTTTTCTCATGTTTCTTATTTTTAGAGATTCCCTTTTTTATAAGCTCTGAAGAACTCGGTCTGGCTGCTGACTCCATTACGTACTCTCAAGATAGTGTCAAGTCTTCTAACAGATCTTCATGCCAAATGTTTTTTCCCCCTTCACTCAGCAAGATAAATTCTTGAGCACTGTGCCAACGGTGAATTTTTCTACTCTTCACTCCCGTTCCTCCTCAAGGAGACAGAGCTCCCTCGAGTTGGCAGAAGTAGTCCTCGAGTCCCTGACACGCAGATCAGGCTGCAGTGGCAGAGCTGAGAGAGAGACGAGGTTGTTGTCACTAACGCTCCACTTCTCTTAATGGGTGACAACAGCACTTGGAGCATGTTTCAGCAGTCTTCAAAGCATCGACTGCACTCAGTTCCTACTTGGAAGGTTGTCTTTGCAACCACAGGATATAGAAATATGTTACTTAAATTAAAATTACGATTTTGTCAAGACTTCTGGCTCCTGCTGAATAGTCTCTTGCTTGTCTAGGCTAGCGTGCTTTACGGCATCTTAAGTTAATGGTGTCTAAAGTACTGGCCAAAGGGCTGTATGTTTATTTCTGTGTAATACCTTGGAATTCTCCCAAGCCCATCGCAGCAGGCATATGGAGAGGAAGGAGGAAGTCCAAGCAGTCTCAGCTGTCTTATAAAAACTAACACTTCTTGCAAATGGAATTTGTTCCCGGGGCCACCCGTCTGCATTCATCAGTTCTTAAAATGTAAAGATCACATGGAGGAAAAGTGCAGCTTGACAGATGGATGCCATCTTTTCAGTGTCTTCCAAAGGAACTTCAGAATTTAAAATGAAGCAGGAGACCTCTTTAAAGAACAAGAACAGATGGCTTTGCCTTTTAGTCACACAGACAGAGATAGATGTCATTTTCTGTCTTTTAACTACTTTCATCTTTATCCTACTTTGTTTCTCCTGTAGGTGAGAATCTAGCCTCAGCAGTCTGTGTGCAGACCAGAAAGCTTAGGATGGGTTGCACGATTGCTGCCCTAACACACGGGATAGCAGAGGCTGTGGGCTGTGTGCTTTGTAAAGGTTCACATAGAAAATGTGAGAACATCCTTTACCCCTGCTCAGGAGAAAAACGAAGCAGAAATGGCCAGAATTATGACCCTGTTTTGCTTGTTCATGTCTGCATCACATTGCAGAGCTAAAAATAAAATACCTAAGTTTCTCCAGACAGGGAAGTTAACGGTGAGGTAAGCTTTTAATGTAGATTATGCTAAGGGTTCTGCCCAAAATTTATCTTGGCACTGTGCATTAGAAGCAAACTTTGGCAAATTAATTAGTCTGCTGCCCTCTGAAAACAACCTGAAGTGTCTGTGCGATGAAGCTGCACTTCATAATCTCTTTAAGGTGAGCAAGTGTGAATTGTTTCCAAAAGAAATGAATTTACTCCCCAGTACCCAGTGTGAGTTCCTGGCCTTTTCTGCACCTGTCCCTTACATGGCACTGGGGTGCAATGAGGCAAACGCCCTCGCTCACTCCTTCTTGCCTGCCACTGCTCTGTGCTGCCTACTCCTCATTTTTAGGAAGCACCCATGAGGTTTGGTCAGGGCTCTGCAGCTGGGCCTCATTCGAAGCTGGCATCAGCAGTTTAAGCGCTGCAGCCGTTGTTCGGCTCGGGGCATCAACTTAGAACAACTCACTGCTAACGTCAGGTTCCATTTGTGTACCAGCATGACTGGGGGGTATATGCTCCAGGAAGCCTAGCAAGATTCAGAGGAGCACGCGGGTCAGAACCATCAGAGAACAAATTGCCACTGTCTCGAGAAAACCAATTGTGCCTGTAACCGTCTCAGGAGAGCATTCCCAGAACTGCTGTGCTGTCAGAGCCGTGCCAGCCACTCAGGATGAGAAGAGTAGTTACCGAAAGCAGGAGGCAATAACGTGTTCGCTCTCTAACTGGCAGTTATCTGGAGAGAGAAATCTTAACTGCAGCATCTGTGATTCTCCTGGGGAGGTGGCCTGGAAAGCATTGTTGCCTGGGTGCTTTGAGGTACAATTTAAGGTTTTTCCTAATAAATGGCAAGCTGAATTCAAGCAGCTAGCAGTCTGGGCCAGAAGGAGCAGGCGGTGTGGCTGGCCTGAGCCAGGATGCGCCCTGAGGCACTCGCTTCCACCAGAGGATTGCAGCAGTAATTGATAGTCATAGCATCGCTCCTTTCCCACGAGCCTGGGGGAAGAAAACTTCCCTCCTTCCTTCTATGAGTTTATGAGAATGCTTCCTGTTTGGCTTTTACACTGAGAGAAAGGAACATCTAGCCAAAAAGAATGGTGAGAGATCGCCAATGTAATTTTGTTTCAGTTTTACAGTTGTCATTTCCCAAATAACAAGGTAGCTCAGGGGCTCCTGCTGTGTAAAATAAAAAAAATAGAAGGGGTTATTGTCTCTCAGTAATATGAGAAGCCTGAAACTGTACCACAGCTCTATGATGTAGTTATAGCTACCATTATTGCTCTTGCTTTGCAAGCAAAAGTGAGAATTTGCTAAATATATAAGTATATATATTTTGGAGGAAAAACTGACGCCTGTCTTTGCGGCTCTCCTTTCTCCTTCATCTCCTCCTGAAAAACAAAAGAACAGAGGCAAATGGGAAATTTCTGCTCTGGTTGGAGATGGTCATTAAAGCATTGCCAGGCTTTGTCTTTGCAGCAGGTGGGAGCTGTAGGGAGGGAAGGAGCCGGGGCCACGCTGCTGGACTAGGGACATTTCTTGAAACAACTTTGTTAGTGGCAAAGAGAATTCTGGGGAGGAGGGAAAGAAGAGATAGATAAGGTTGTAGTGCAAGTTGGACTGCTCTGAGGAAAGCAGTGACACGTGAATGTGGCATGTTATTTGATACACAGCACCTGCATGGCATTGCACAGGAGGGATGCAAGTACTGACTCAACCTGAAAGAAGCCAAGCTCGGAATGCTGTTGTTATCATGGTGCTAGAGGGAAATTGCACAGTCATAAAGGCTTTTCTCAGTTAGAAGGACCATTGTGTGTGCAGCTTCCACTGTACCACTCAATTACGTGATCTGGCGTATTTTGAATACTTCAGTGCTTTCAGGAGCAGCACAAGTGTTTATCTCCTCTCAAACATGAATTTCTTCAGTTTCTTGGATTTCCCTGGACTCGGCCTGAGCTACTGAAACTTGTTGGACTGTTGCATCTCCTCTTGTCCTTTTCCTTTTTCCTCTGCGTGTTGAGTTGTTCCACATGCATTCTTCAGAAGCTCATGGCGTTTGAACAGAGAGCCTTTTGTTAGGCACCAGAGCGGGGTAGGGCTGAATGTTACAACTTGCACTGCTTCCCTGGGCAAGATCATAAAAAAGTCTCTTAATCTTCCTGGCTTTATTTTTGACGGTGGAAAGCATAACCTGTAGACTGGAATTGCCTTTTCATCCTAGGAGCCGCAAAGAAGGAGTTAGATAATTTTAGAGTTAGGCTGCTTACAGACCGAGCAGCCTACAGGCACAAGTGCTGCTGTTTCTGGTCGAAAGCAAGGAAGTTTCTCTTCCTCTGTCTTCCAGGGAATGGCTTTCAATTTTTCTGTTGTCTAGGCTTTTTATGATTGTAAAATAAATTGACGTAATTCGTAAGAGTTTTTGTCTGTCTGCAGTTGCTATTTTCGTAGAATCCCAGAATGATTTGTGTTGGAAGAGACCTCAAAGCCCACCCAGTCCCGACCGCGTGCTGCCATGCTGTGGGCAGGGACACCTCCCAGCAGCCCAGGCCCCACCCAGCCTGGCCTTGGGCACTGCCATGGCTGGGGCATCCACAGCTTCTCAGGGCAGCACTGCCGGGGCCTCACTGCCCTCGTCTTGACGAATTTCTTCCTAACATCTAACCTGAATCTCCCCTTTTTTTAGTTTACAACTATTTTCCCTTGTGCTATCACCATTTGCACAAAAGGCAGAACAGAATGAGAGAGGCCTGGAGTTGCTGAGATACGAACAGCCAGCAATAGTGGAGCAGTCCTATTAAATTATACCTATTTAAGTAGATTTCATTCATGTTGCTTGGCCTTAATTTGTCTGTACTGTCTTTTGAGGAGTATGCCAAGATGGTACTCAAAACCAGACTTGTTCTTTGCAGCGATAAAGAACCTTAAGCACAGCTAACACGCCCTCTAGGGCATGAGGAACTTTGCCAGTGAAGATTCAATTATATCAGTGTTATTTCAGATGTTCTAGCATCTTCTACCCAACTTCAGCTGCCATTCCTGATGGGAGCAAGTTTCTGCACAGAGCCCGCGTGCTGTCTGCTGCGCCCATCAGAGGACAGGTCTTGTGCCAGATTGTCCAGGTGCATGTGGATGTCCCCACCTTAAGATAGTCTGGCATCTTTCTGAATGGTGGAACTTCATGCATGTCAGCCAAAACCAAAGAGATGTTTTAATGAAGGTGAGGTAGTAGGAAAAGAACTTCCACTTTCTTAGTGGAAGTTGTGTCAGAGGAGAGTATTAGAGCATTTATCAGGAGAACTTGAAATTTGAGGATGGATACACGCAAGACTGCAGTGGCAAGAGGCAAGGCTTTGGGGAAGCAGGCATTGCCACCAGCTTCTTCTTGTAAAGGTATAACTTTTCTTATGAGGAGCAGCTGAAGGAACTGGGATTTTTCAGTCTGGAGCTGAGGGGGCTCAGGGGAGACCTCATTGCTCCCTACAACTCCCTGAAAGGAGGTTGTGGTGTGGGGAGCTTGGCCTCTGCTCCCAGGTAACAGCGATAGGATGAGAGGTGATGGCCTCAAGTTGTGCCAGAGGAGATTCAGGTTGGAGATTAGGAAACGTTTCTTCTTAGAGAGCGGTGCTGCAGTGGCACAGGCTGCCCAGGGAGTGGTGGGGTCACCATCCCTGGAGGTGTTCAGGAAACGTGGGGATGTGGCACTGAGGGACGTGGTCAGTGGGCATGGTGGGGTGGGTTGACAGTTGGACCGGATGATCTTAGAGGTCTTTTCCAACCTTTATGGTTCTGTGATTTACTTTCTTATTTCTAAAGTTCTTTGAAAAGAAGGAAGGTAGAACCCTTCTTGAAATAGAAGCAGATGGTTTGTTTTCATTTTCCAATTGTATCAAATAAAGGAAAACAATTATCTTACGGCTCGCCAGTCACGTCGTCTGTCAAAAATATCTAGAATAAATTTCTTGGATCCTTGTTTTCAAACAGGAGCTTTATCTGTGTTGTAGGTGGTAATACTTAAAAATAGAAACAAGTGAATGAAGTAAATGTTGAGGTAAGCAGGAGGTGTTCCCCGAGTGACACCGAGCTTGTACATGTAAATACTTTCCAACTGTTCCTTCCTTCTTCCTTGTCAGCAGCTCTGAAGGTTTATACTGCTCTTCACGTAAGCTGTTGCCAAATAAAACTCAACAAAATCACAACATGGTTATGTCTTGTATTCCGAAAATTAACCTTCTCAGGACAGTTTTAAGGAGGGGATATGAAGGAACTGAAATTCAAAAGTTTTCTGTGTTATTTATAGTTATTGCCATTTATATTGTCAAAGATGACAACTTGTTCCTTGTTGGGTTTTGTTTTCTATAGTTTGGAGAAAGAAAATGTTGCATTAGTTTAGAATACTTCCAGGAAACTGCTGTTAAAAATGTAATGTTTCTAGCTCTCAGAACTGCCTGCTCTTCAGTTTTGGTTCCAGTCAGATTTAGGTGTTTCTACATATAGCAGTTTCATTTTGCTTCTGCTAGCGCAGCACGGACCGAAGATGAGATGTGTTGCTAATCCTGGAAGCTGTGGAGAGGAGCCTGGGACGAAAGTAATGGGCTTTTAAAAAATCTGTCTGGAGTTCATGTTAGTGTACCCGTTAGCATTGCCATTGACCAAGAGCTATCACCTTTCCCCTTCAAGTTATTAGTTGGAATATAAATTAAGGAGAAGTGGCTTACTAAAATGCTTCTGCTATTTCTCCATTGCGGAGGTAGCGGAGTAATTCAACGTTCATACATGGTTTTGTTTTATTCTAGTTTTTGTTTTATTTGTATAAGTTCTAGTGTGTTTTGATATGATGTAGTTGGAAGGGACCCTTAAGGGTCACCCAGCCCAATGCCCCCGCACTGAGCAGGGACACCCACAGCTCCATCAGTGCTCACAGCCCCGTCCAGCCTGACCTTGGCTGTCTGCAGGGACAGGGCACCACCGCCTCTCTGGGCAACCTGTCCCAGTGCCTCACCACCCTTAGTGTAAAAAACTTTTTCCTTATGTCCAATCTAAATCTCTCCTCTTTTAATGAGAAGCCGTTTCCCTTGTCCTGTCACAACAGACCCTGCGGAAGAGTCTGTCCCCTTCTTTCCTGTAGCTCCCCTTTAGATACTGACAGGCCGCTCTCAGCTCTCCCCGCAGCCTTCTCTTCTCCAGGCTGCACAGCCCCAGCTCTCTCAGCCTGTCCTCACAGAGGAGGTGTTCCATCCCTGGGATCATTTTGGTGGCCCTAAAAATAGGGCCACATAGTAGTAAGAAGGGCCACACGACAGTAAGAAGGTAGCACAGTTTATCAACGTGCACCAATTTTCACGATTCTATAAATCCCTGCTCTATTTCTTTCCTTATATTTCACCTTTAGAAATGCTTAATTACGGCTGCATGTTGGCTAATTGGGATAGATTTTCCCTCAGTGCTTCCAAGGAGCTATCACCATTATCACTGTTTCTTGAACCTGTTATCAGACAACAAGTAGCACAAGATACCCGTTATTTTTGTGATTAGTTTTGTTCAAGCTTTCATTTCCCCGTGCTTTCTGGTTAGGTCAGGGCAGGCATACTTGCTGTAGCTTCACTGTGATTACAGCTGTATTCTTGAAGCCAGGAACTTTTATATCTCCCTGTGAGTTTCTGTGACTGAGGTAGCATGCATCCTGGGATTGTTTTCCACCTGCAGATACACTCTGCTGATGGAACCGAGATTTTGACAGAAGACAGGATGATGTGGAAGGAATGTCATGGAAAATGCCCTGGGTTCACATTTTGTGGAAACAATCAAAATGAAGAGCCTAGCCTTCCTGAAAATAAGTCAAGAAATAGATGATTTTCAGATCATCGAATCAGTAAATCGTATTTTAAAGAATCACTCTGTTTTATTTCTGTACTGTGAAGGAGCTTTGCATTATCCAATATTTCTCAGATTGTGATCTCATCAACTGAATGTGAGTTCTTCACATTATCCTGCTAAATTAGCAGCTAGCAATTCACGGTGCGTCTGTCATTTAAACAAGCGATGTAAAGGAGTTCATGTGATGTTTACTGGAGAATATCAGTCTAAGCCTGGATCCTCAAAGGTGTTTAGCTATCTAATTCCCATTGATTTTGATGCAGATTGCATACATAAATGTCCCTGGTGAGTCTTTGTTGTTGTCCCCAGGCTTCTTGATTGCCTGCCTTCCTAAAAACGTAAGTGCTGTATTATGATGATTGCATCTTCCGAGAGGCGTTGTTCGGGAAAAGAAGGTTGTGGTTATGGCTGCGAAAGCCCTACTGCCTCATGGATCAAATGATAGCTTCCTGCTGCCGTGTTCTACCAAACTGCTCTCTGAAGCTCTTGAATTCTCCCTTTTCTTTTGTAGCCGTTTCATCCGATGGTGAATTTGGAATGTTCCAGAGATTTTCGACCATTTCTATGTGCCCTCTACGCTCCCGTGTGCATGGAGTATGGCCGTGTCACTCTCCCGTGTCGCAGACTCTGCCAAAGAGCATACAGCGAGTGCTCCAAGCTCATGGAAATGTTTGGGGTCTCTTGGCCCGAGGATATGGAGTGTACCAGGTGAGCAAACCTGTTCTTTCACAATCCCAGATTAAAATGTTAGTACGATCTGGGATATTTTACGATGAGAAACAGATATTTTAATTGTGTTCCATCCCAGGTGCCCTTATTTTCCCTTCAGTTTGTGTAACGTCCCATTTCCTGGGGACGAAACTGGATTCGTATTTCTGTCATCTACCCAAGAGATGAATTGAAAATTGAGATGGGCAGTTACTGTTAGCAGTGTGTGCATATTCTTAATGAATGAATTTACCAATCTATTTTCCTCATTGTCATGTATGCAGACCTGGCTTTGTCTGCAATACCAAAGTAGAATAGGTGACACAGTGCTAAATTCTTCGGAGAGGCATGCAAAGTTACATATGCCTGGAGATTAAGAGCCAGTTTTCCTGAGGGGGAGCTGGCTGGTTTTGAAGAGCATCTAAAATCTCAAAGCTCTGTTTTCAGAGAAAAGTCTACCTCATGTTGCATGGAAAGATGTTTCCAGCTTTACATTGTGGAAGTAATGTTATAGCAGAGTATTCCATGATGTTCTCATCTCTGTGAAACAATTTATCTGAAACCGAAAACAATCTCTGTGCATTTTTTTTTTGAATACGTGACTTAACAGCTAATAACTTTCAGGAGTGCCGTCAGGAGAAGTAGTCTCTCCTATAGTTGAATAGGAGAGAATAGAATGCAGTGAAAAACTTTTATTTTAGCAAAAGAGTAAGTGAGAGGATGTTTCTAGGTCCTGATGATCAGGATCACAGATTGCTCTGTCCGTGCTCCAAACAGATGCCGGGGCCCTTTGGGTCCTCCTGAGTAAGACCAACATCAGTAGTGGAATTTCACAACTGGAGATAAAGCTCTGAAAGCTTTACTCATGCTTTGTTAGAGTCAATATGCCACAACATGGACTGTGGCAGAGAAGCAGGCATGTTTCGTTTATGCTGCAGTTGCGGAGGCAGGAATGTCTAGCAGAGGGAGGAACCAAACAGCAGTGCATGGCATCCCTCCCATCTCTCCTTCAGACTTACATTTGCAGGATTGCATCTCAGCAGCCCTTAGCCTAATTGTAGAAATATCTTCATTATAATTTCAATTTATTAATGCTAGTATTAATGCCAGTTGGATGTTTGGTCTAACTAGCCCAGTATCCTGTCTGATAGCACCTAGTAGAGTTGCTTAGGGAAAGAGTTTTAAATGCTCTATAAAATCTTTCTTCCTTGGGCATGTAGGCTTAGTTTACAGTAGACCTAAATTTAGAGACTTCCTGAGATGGACTGTGTATCTTCACCTTTATGCTTAAGGCCTCAATATTCCCCTTATCCATTTATTTCTCTATTTTCACTCATATTTTATAGTTTCAACATCTACTGCAGTCTGGGACGATAAGTTCTAAAGTTTACATATGGTGTAATATTTTGTGGGTTACCTGCCACGTGGATTGTCTGTTTTCTTTCCAGTCACTGTGTCTAAAGTCAGACATATAAATGAGGCTACTAGTCTTTGCAGATGACATGTGTATTTCTTGCAAATAATTCTTTCTTACTTTTTAGATTCCCGGATTGTGATGAGCCATATCCTCGTCTTGTTGACCTCAGTTTGGGTGGGGAGCCCACAGAAGAGGCCCCAATGGCAGTACAGAGGGATTATGGTTTTTGGTGTCCTCGAGAGCTGAAAATAGACCCTGATCTGGGTTACTCTTTCCTGAGGGTACGGGACTGTTCCCCTCCTTGCCCAAATATGTACTTCCGGCGTGAAGAGCTCTCCTTTGCTCGCTACTTCATCGGAGTGATCTCCATCGTCTGCCTTTCTGCTACCTTGTTTACTTTTTTAACTTTCCTGATCGATGTCACAAGATTTCGCTATCCAGAAAGACCGATCATATTTTATGCTGTCTGTTACATGATGGTGTCGTTAATCTTCTTCATTGGCTTTCTGCTTGAAGACCGAGTAGCATGTAACGCATCTAGTCCTGCCCAGTACAAGGCTTCTACGGTGACGCAGGGCTCTCACAACAAAGCCTGTACCATGCTTTTCATGGTGCTCTATTTCTTTACCATGGCTGGCAGTGTTTGGTGGGTCATTCTTACCATCACGTGGTTCTTGGCAGCTGTGCCAAAATGGGGCAGCGAAGCAATCGAGAAGAAAGCCTTGCTCTTCCACGCCAGTGCCTGGGGCATTCCAGGAACTCTAACCATCATCCTCTTAGCAATGAATAAAATTGAAGGTGACAATATTAGCGGCGTATGTTTTGTTGGCCTCTATGATGTGGATGCATTAAGATACTTTGTACTTGCACCCCTCTGCCTGTATGTTGTTGTTGGAGTTTCCCTTCTGCTAGCTGGCATTATCTCTCTCAATCGGGTTCGCATTGAAATCCCATTAGAAAAAGAGAACCAGGACAAGCTAGTGAAGTTCATGATCCGGATTGGCGTGTTCAGTGTTCTGTACCTCGTGCCACTGTTGGTTGTAATTGGCTGCTATTTCTATGAGCAGGCTTATCGAGGTGTGTGGGAGACGACGTGGATTCAAGAACGCTGCAGAGAATATCACATCCCCTGTCCCTACCAGGTGAGGAAATCAATGTGAAGTGTTCAGCAGTGCAGAAACGGGATGTTCTGGGGATATGCTGAGATGTCGTTGTCATCCTTAATCGAAAGTGGTGCTGTTCTTACAAGGGAGGTTTCTTGCCCTACTCAAGTTGTTGGGATAACGACTTAGGCCTCTGGAAGACTAAAGATTATTGGAAAATTGGAGCTTTGCATCAGCTGCTTGGTACTTCTTTGTTATAGATAATGTCTGTGGAGTTTCTTGGCTGTACGGATCCGCTACAGGATATAAAGATGCTGTTTTTAACCAACTTGACAAACAGGTCTTAATGAGTTTCTTGTTGGTCTCTAGATATGTGGTAGGAGTTTTGGCATCGAAGCTGAGCTGTAATCAGCCTCCTTACTGCTGCTTCTAGATTTTGTTGTTCTTCCCTCACAGTTTTGTTGCCTTGATCAGCCTACACGTTCTGTGCTTGTTTTAGAGCAATCCATGCATGTGTCAGAAACAACTATGTAAAATCTTCTTTGAAATGTCTCCTGAGAAAAATTGGAGCTTACAAGCTCTTCAGTTCTGTCTGTAAAGGAAATTACGTGTACCTGCTGGCTGTTTAATTGAGCTGTCCCGGGGACAGAATGCAGTTAAGAGCATTAGGTAGCAAGCTGTCCACCATTTACTTCATTATTACGCTATCATAGTTGCAGAGTAAGTATTGTGTTAATTACTCAAATCCTACTTTCCTTTTTTTTGAGCCAAAGTGGTGAATTGGCTTTGGAATGATGTTTCTTAGATACTTTCTGCAACTTATTTGAAAGCAATTCCAATTCAAAAAGGGATGGACAGCAACCATCTATTATATGGCATATATATATTATATGGAATATTTAAAGAAATAAAAGTCAGTCTTTTGGCTGTAAAGCAGTTGAAACACCAGCTGGATCATCAAGGCTCACATTTTAATGCAATAAAATATCACTTAGAGGTTTGGCTTAGTTTATGTAGCTTGATAATAATCCTTTTATTACCTTTTAACCCTTTTTATTGTTTTCTCCGTTACATTTTATTAGGGTGTGACTCTTCCCTCCCATCCAGTGTGTGAGCATTTTTATGGCAGGAAATATCTGTCAGTGGGTGTGCTCTGTTTCATTTGCTTGATTGACTCTTCATTGCTGCACTTTTTAATATGTTAAATTGATTAATGCATACAAAGAGAGATGTGTTTTTCACTGAGTTGTTTTCAAATGCCTTCCATATGTCTATCTGAAATGTATATTGCTTTCTCATAGAACAGAGAACATTTTGTAGAACAAAAACTGTTTTAAACGTTGAAACTTCTGATCTCTGAGAACCAAAATCCTGGCTTGTGGAATGATGAAAACATGCAGTAAAACGCTGCTCAGGTCTCTAGAAAACCATTAACATAATGGCTCAGCAGGAGTCAAAAGAACAATAATGGTTTCATTCATGTCAAATTGGGTTGAAGGACCCATAGACCCTAGGGAGTGTTAGAAAGGTTTTTCTTCTAACCCATTCCATTTTGTTTCTTAAGCTGAACATGCTTCTCCATTTAAACTATCTGGACATATAACTGAAGCAGGTTTCCAAAGCAGTGGGGAGAAATCATTTTATACTTAATTCGTACAAGTGAAATAAATGATTAAATTAGAGGAAACGTAAAGCTTTCTAGAGAGTGTCACTCACTTATAAACAAGAACGCATTTTTTTAAGCCTTAATGTTATTTAGCTCTAGTTTCAAGCATTTGAATTTCAATTCTTTCATGTTAGGAGAAAAGTTTATCCTAAACTGAGCTGATTCCACAGTAAGTATAGGGATTTTTTCTGTGCATAACTTAGGTGGGTTTGTAGCTGGAGTTTGCTGCTTGCATAGGCACACTTTTTCCAACACCAGCAAATCTGAGGTTAAAAATTCATTGGTCCATTCAACCGTTGCTTCAGCTTTGTCATCACAGGATAATGCCACAGTGAGTCGTTCTGGAAAACTGCTGATGGGGGGGTTGGATATGCAGCTTGTACCAGCACGTCTCTCCTGGGTGTCTGCTTCGTGCAGGAGATAATTGTGCTGCAGATGCTCCTGGCTGCTGCGAAGCCAGAGGGAGCCTCAGCCACTGGGGTTCAGGTGAGAAATAGACATATTTCTGTGACTGTCCAAAATAGTCAAAATAGTTTCTGAAAGATCCTGAAATAGAGAAAGCAAATAGATGACTTTATGCATTGATCTTTTTTTTTCTGGATACCTGCGTGCTTCTTGGGTCAGCGTGGCTACATAGTGCTGTGTTATTTGTGGGATGGAGGAGGCACCTGTTCTTCTGCCTGCTCTGTCCTGACAGAATTAGATCCATGCTATTCCTGCTATTTCTGTTAATCTGAGCAGTGTAAATCTTGTGTGTATCAATGAAAACTTTTTGCTACAAAAATACAAAAATATTCCAATATTCCCTCTCTTTGAGGAGAAGATGCAGGGCAAACTGGAGCTAGTGTTACCTTAGCTTGCCCTCACTCCGCACTCCTAGTTCCTTGGAGGGACGAAGAAGTGTGGGGAGGTTTTCTGAAAGAGAGCAGCCGCTCTGCACAGGAGCATGTCCTGCTCCTCACATTTCTCTAGAATTTTTGGCTGCTGCAGGTCAGGTAGCAGCTTTGTTCTGTTGCCTGGGCAGCAAATGCAAAAAAAAAACAGGCAGCAGTCATCCCTCTCATGCTGTGGTTGTGAGGGCACAGAGCTTGATCCATCAGAAATTGGGTGGAGGGAGTATTGTTCCCTTTAGTATCTTGGAGCAAGAAAACAACACAAAACTAGTATGCTATGAAGTAAGAATTATTTATGTATCTACAAGAAATGCGGTTGTACTTTCCCCATTACAGGGGAGATGCATTGTTTATTGGGTATCAACTTCATAGAATGGCTTAGATTGGAGAGGACCTTTAAGTTCATCTAGTTCCAACCCCCTGCCAGGCAGCGCTGCCATCCACTGAATCAGGCTGCCCAGTATCCCATCCAGCCTGGCCTTGAGTGCCGTCAGGGATAGGGCATCCACAGCCTCTCTGGGCAGAGGTGCCAGGGCCTCACCGCAGTCTGAATAAAAAATTTCCTCCTAACATCTAACCTAAATCTCCCCTCTTTTAGTTTAAAGCCATTCCCCCATGTCCTATCACTATCAGGCTGTGTAAAAAGTTGGTCCTCCTCCTGCTTTTAAGCTCCCTTCTCGTACTGGAAGGCTGCAGTGACATCTCCCCACAGCCTTCTCTTCTCCAGGCTGAACAAGCCCAACTCCCTTAACCTTTCTTCATAGGAGAGGTGCTCCAGCCCTCTGATCGTCTTGGTGGCCTCCTCTGGACCCGCTCCAGCAGCCCCACATCCTTCCTGAACTGGGGGCCCCAGACCTGGATGCAGTACTGCAGATGGGGCCTCACGAGGGCAGAGTGGAGGGGGACAACCCCTCCCTGCCCCGCTGTCACCCCTCTGCTGATGCAGCCCACGATGCTGCTGGCCTTCCAGGCTGCCAGCGCACACTGCTGGCTCATGCCCAGCTTCTCCACCAAGTCCTTCTCGGCACCAAGACCCCCAGGTCCTTCTTGGCAGGGCTGCACTCAAGGAGTTCTTCCCCCAGTCTGTACTCATGTCTAGGATTGCTCCAACCCAAGTGCAACACCTTGCACGTGGCCTCGTTGAACTTAGACGGATTTTGGGAAGTAAACAACTCAGGGAGTTGACTTAGTATCAGCCTGGACAAATTTCTTAATTTAGCTTAAAATATTAAAGCTTCGATATTAGATCGTCCTTCCTTCAATACGGATGATGACAAATTGACTAAGGTATTATCAGAAATAATTATTTTTATGGCTTTTATGCTAGAAGTACCATTCACAGTAATTGCAGTGATGGAAGCTGTTTCCAGTCAGGATCGTTCCTCTGAAATACCTACTCACAGCAGCCTAACAGTGTCTTAACCTGTTCCCCTCCCAACACGGTTGGGACATTCTTCTTGTTCTTGAGGGGCAAACGGTGTCTTTGTTTTCAACACACCAATATTCAAAGGAGCAGCTGAATTTTATGTTGATACCTCACTTTTCATTCATTACCATAAAAAAGAAATTTATGCTTGGCCTCAAAAAATGGATTAATGTTTTTCTGGAAGAAGAGTTCATGCAGTGGAAAATAAAATTAGTTTTCACTAGCCATAGGGCCTAGTACTCCCATCATGAACACGCAGCATTTGAGCTGGGCTGTGTGCATTAAAATTCTGACCTGGAGAATGTATCTCTGATGTATGATCTTTTTCATGAGCGCACAATTTTGCATCAAGGTAAGATGCAGTATTGAAGAAAATAATCAGAGAATTCAGTGATAATCACGTCTAGTCATCTGCTCTGCTGTGGTTAAAAATGAGCACTTTTCTGCTCCTCCTGCTGCTGTTGTAGCAGTGGTGGTTCTACCTATATCACCATTCTGAGAACAGAGTCCTGGGGAGTGCTGGATTTTTGTCATGTTGGGTCCCAGGGGGAAACTTAGGGCAGTAAGATCCCTCATGCTCCTAACGCAAATCAGAGTCCAGCTCCCAGCCTTTGTCAATGCGGAATGTTCGGTCTGACATCATTCATCATCACATTTTTAATGCTGAACGTTCGTAGCAGGTGCTAGATACTGGCTTGGCTTTTTGCTCTGCAATCCTGACCCACTGGTTAGCTTTTGAAGTTTGTGTCTTACTTCCCAATTTCTACCTTGTGCTCTGATGGAGCGTGTCGTGCTTAGGTAACCAAGCCACAGAAGTGATGGGCTGGGAGAGGTGGTTTTGGTCAGTCACTTTGCAGAATCAGTTGAGTTAAAGAGGCCTCTGGGCATCCCCTGATCCAACCTTCTGCTCAAGCAGGGTCAGCCCAGGACCATGGCCAGCCAGGTGGTGAATTTCTGTTGCCATAAGAGCTAGAAATATCTGATGTAAGTTAAAAGTAGAGTAAAAGGAGAAAAAAGAAGTTAGAAGTGCAAACAGTTGCTGTTATATAGTCGTGACCTCCAGGCAGAGGTGTTTACTTCTTCACAAGGAGACTGGCAGAGTTTTCGTAGAACCATAGAATATCTTGGGTTGGAAGGGACCCTGAAGATCATCTAGTTCCATCCCCCTGCAGTTCCTCTTTTTGTTCCTCTTGGGAGTGACAAAGGCAATCAAACGGGGACACAGTGACTTACTCTGATCTATGGACACGTGCCTTAAAACTGAGATAAATTTGGCTACAAAATGAGATAGATACTGAGGAAAATCTGTCTCCAAGGTTGGTTGCAATGCGCGTTCCTCTTATGAAAAGTCAGCATTCAAATGGTCAGTGTGGCCTTGCTCTCTGCAATGGCAGATTGTGATGTTAAAAGCTTTTTCCTCTTTCGTTCCTCCGATAGTTGAACTGTGTAAAGTGGTTTAGGCCTGAAAAAGTTAATTGGACTGATCCACAAGATCAGGTATTCTGCAAAATAGGGAAGGTCTTGAGTTAAGGTACATTCCTGTTAATTCCGAGCGTATCCAGACTCCCCACAGCTTTCTCAAATGCCTCAGGGCTGGGCTGGGCACTGTGCTGGTGGGAAAGACACCTAATTTAGATGTTAAAGAGAAGCAAGAGGAAAAAACTATTTCAAAGGCATTTGCTATCCCAGTGAGTCTTTGAGAAATGAAACCAAGCGCTACGAATTATCTTTGCTTGTGATCTGGTATTCACAACTTGCCCAACCACGTGGGCAAGAACATCTCATTGGGTTGAAACACTTTGGTGCTTAACTCGCTGCGAGTAAACGCGGCGCTCCCTACTTGTCTTATAGCTGTTATTTAGAAGAATGGAAGGAGATGTGGGTAGCACATTTGATTCACCGTAGATGGGGAAGACTTGATGGCAGGATAAGTTCAGAACAAACTGCAAAGCCTGGTTTTGTATTGGAAACTCACTTTTTTTATTATTTTTCATTAGGAACTTGGTTTCGTGCTGGGTGCTGAATATCCAGCCAGTCCTGCTCAGCCATTGTTGCAGTGTATTGCAGGTAGCTTACGAAGCACAGAAATAAACGCCGTGACAGGAGTGCACGTGGACATGGAAGGCTCTCAAATGGATGCGTTCACCTGCGGACACTGTTTCCAACAGATTTAACCCAAGAGCAGCGCTAAGCATTTGCACGCTGGCTGCATCCCTTTGTCATATATCTCTTTAGCTTTTTGGGCTTGACCTCGTGTAAGACAGTGAAATTTCAGAGGTAAAATATTGGGCATATACTGGATTGGAATCAGCGTGAAGATGGAAAGAGCAGTTAGTGAGAGCACCGTTCTGTTATCTCATTTCAGACGTGGCTGTGTGAGCCGATCCTCCTGGCTTCCTTTTCTGCCTTGAGGCAGAGATAGGGGCACTTCAGCAGGGCTTTGTTTGTTGCTCAGATGAATCGTACCCTGGCTTAATGTATTGCTTGGTTGAAGAGGTCACATTTGTTCCTACTTAGATGTATTTATAGGAGGATTTTTTACTGGAAAATTCTAGGGACGTTTTGGGGGCAGAGAGAGCAGAGGTTGGGGTTTGGGGTGGAGTTTTTTTTAGTGTTTTTTTTTTTTTTTTCCCCAACTTCTCTTATTCAGAATGGATATGCATCAACACCCTTTACATACACGTTCTAGATCCTGGAAGAAAATGTTTTTTGCTCCTTTTAGAAGACATAAATAAGAATCTAAGAGCACAGTACTCGGAAGGACACAGGATTGTGTCTGGGAATCCCACACAGATAATTTTGCTTTGCTATGTGTAATACAAATCTTGCTTCCATTACTGATGGAGAAGACATTTTTCGCATGAACGATGAGCACGACACAGCTGCTTTTGCTGGTGTCATTTTGACCAAGGTATTGAAGCAGTTCCTGTGCCTTGCCTATCTCCTTAAGTCTTTTCTATTTTCCTTCTGATATTAGCTTTAAAAAATTAGAACCACCACGGTATGTTTAAGTAGTTAACTATTAAGAGTGATGCTCTAAGAAGATGTAATGTCAGCTGCCATTTCTATCAGCAACACAAATAGTCACTCCTGACTATTTTTCCCCCCTCCGCTGGATCTGTTTCACTGAGCCCCAGCCTTGCTACGCAGCGGTGTCAGATGGGTTTTGACTGAAGATGGGAAATCTCACCCACTCACTTCTGCTTATTGCTGGTGTCAGAGAGAAAAGAGAGGATTAATGGTGGTTACCTCAGCTACCAAGAGCTTAAAAAGAAGGAATGTTTTGTTAACGGAGCCTCTTCTCTGTCGGTGGCGGTTCTATGTGTCTAGTGCAGGCACAAAGGAAACCAAGTACAGGCTTGCATATATATATCTGTTAATATTTAAATTATACTGCATTATAGATTGTTGTTCATGTATTAATTGACAATTAACGTTGGAGAACTGGATTTTAGTATTAGCGGTAATTTCAGCTGCTGATAGCTTTAGGATCAGGAATTTGTCAGAGTTTGTTTCCCTTTTTCCCAGACACGCTTTTTGATCCAATCCGTTTCCTTACTGCAAGTTTTCAAGGCAGTTTTAGATGTGTCAAAATTAACTCTTGAGATAAATATCTCTTCATTTCAGACTCCTGGTTTGCCAGCAGTTATAAGTTGTTTTATCTGCTTGGTTTGCATCCCTCTGTAAAGCTGCCCACGTACCGGGGGCGGGGGTACCATTTTGAAGTGCATTTAATTCCCACTTGGCACGGGTTCGTCCTTCCTTTGCCTCGCGCCCGGTGCCCTGAACACACACCGCAGGAGCTCGACTGAAACCTGAGGCCGCGCTTGGCTTCTTGCAGAGCCCTTTCAGCACAGGGAAGCTTTCCTACGAGCAGGTGCCAGCTGAGCAGCGGCGCTGGTGGTGAAGTGCTGGCAGGCTGCAAGCCAGGTGATGGGAGCGCGTGGTCATCTGCATTCGTTCCCTCACTGCTGAGCGGCGCATCTCATCGCGCCTGTTGTTAACAGGGATCGCATAGAGCCCAGCGAGGCCCAGACACGTGCTGCTAGATGTTTCAGCTCAGGTTATGGAGCCCGTGTTTGGGTTTGGTTTCTTCACGCACAGAACAAAGTTTTCCCTCCCCACGCTTCTTGCAAGGCATTTGAATGTAAGCTGGAGATTTGAAACTTTGCGATGGTCAAGTGGAGTTGCGTGCAGCTGAGAAACGCTCTCGTAGCCGTCTGTCTTTTCCCATGGCTGCACTGTGGGTGAAGGGTAACCCTTGTTGACACGGGCTTTATTTTCACGCACAAGTGCTTTAGGACAATTGCGCCCGCAGACCAAAGAGAAGAAAAGATGGGGCTTGCAGACATCTTACCAAAAACAGTGACGAGAAGTCGTCGTTGAGATGTAGGCTCTGCCTCTTTGGGCGTGCAGATGAAGCTGGGTAGTTTCCCTGTTGTAATTTGCAGCCATATCGCGCGTTTTCCGCTTTTTGTCATTTTCTTCGCTAATCGGGGGTTTTGCCGTGATCTTTTTAAATACAAAATCTCAGCTGCTTTACCATCTGTGGTACAGTGGGCCCTCAGAAACATGCGGGGGAGTGCACTGAGCTGGATGAAGAAAAGAGGCTTTGTTGAGAAATGTCTTAGCACCACTTGTGTGTGGCACAGGCATAAAGGGAATAGATTTAGAGATGTCTATAAATCTCGATTTCTCCTCCCTCTTTTTCATTAGTTGTTGTTTAGAATTCCTCTTAGAAGAGGTAATGGATTTGCTTAAATCTGCCCCGAGGAACTGCTTCTCGTTGAGTATAATTATTCTGTCCTCAACAAAAAAAAAAGGTGAGATAAAAACATCTTTTCCTTATTGCTGTTTACCCAGAAGAGACCGAGCAAATGGGAACGATGAGCTAGACTTCTCTGAAAAAACAGATTAATGTCAACTCCAAAAAGCGGCGTTAAGCCCAGTGCTACACTGTGCCCAGCAGTGATGTAGGCAATTCCTCCTGCCTTAAATGCCCAGGAAAAACAATATATTCCATCTAATTTCCTGGAATTCTCTTTAGCTTTAGTAATATCAGTGCTCTCTGCGTGCACATCTAGGACTGATTAATCCTACATAGTATGCACCGCATTCTCTTATCTCACCTTCACATGCATATCATTTCCAGCGCATTAACATATTGAGTGAAAGCAATCATTTCATCCATGTGAGTCATTTCTGTCTGGTTTTTTTTTCTTTCTAATTGGATTGACTGAGCTAGAGACAAAGGGAAATGCTGATTTCTCAGCCGTTATCTTCAGGCAGGCGGAGTGGTCCATGTACCTATGTGAGACTCCTCAAGGTCACTTTTTTTTTCTGTTTTCTTTTTATTCCCCATTTTGCTGGAGGTGACTTGTCAGAGGAGGTCAGGTCTTGCTATTTTTGAGTTCTCAGTTTCACTCCGTTCTCTTTTTAATAAGCAGCTTTCATATCTAGAACAGCCTTTAGTTCTGATTATCAAGGAAGCACTCTTGTTCCGTTGATATTAAAATGATGGGAAAAACTTTGAGGTTGGAACGCTGATTTCACAGAACCTCAAGGGATCGTGGAATCCAGCCCCCTGCTAAAGCAGCTCCCTGCAGCAGGTCGCACAGCTCGGTGTCCAGGCATTGGCTGATGATTCTGACCCTTTTCCCTGGTTTCCAGGTTGCTCGGGGGTGTTGGACAGCCATGCCAACATGGCAGCAGGCCAGCTGGCAAGTGGAACATCTTTGGTTTGGTGTGGACTGCACGTTTCTGCCAGAATCTCAGCAAAAGCTGAACCCTGGTGTTTGTAAGGCTAATGGTTCTGCCTTGCACTGAGTTCCAGTTGGGTGGCTGTCGCTGTGCTCTCTAGTAGTCTCTAGTGACTACTGCAGGGTTTGTCTTATGAGCTCAGAGATGCTAAATTGCATTTCTGCCTTTATTCCTTTTCTCGCTTGTGTTTCCCTTGTATCATTATTTTTCAGGTGTTTTTAAAACTTCAGTCTTAGAAGAATATTTGCATTGAAACTGACAGCTCTGATGGTTGTACCACTGACAGTGGTTTCTGTTCTGAAGGCTTTGGCTTTGCAGGACATTGTAATTCCAGATGCCATATCTCTAGTGTCACAGGGCACAACGAGCGCAACAAAATCCAGCTCCTGCTGTGAGTGCTTTGAGAGATTGCTGAGTGGTGTAATGTAATGAAGTTCAGAATAGTCTGTAAACAGAAAGGTATTTCATAGGAAGATAACTGAGAGATATTTACTCCCTCCATGTAAATATATTTTTTTCTAATCCTGAAATTTTATTACCTGAAGACTCTACTTAAAGACAATAGATAAGTCGTAACAGTGGAATGCAATTAGGTATAGGAGCTAAGCCCGCCTGTAAGACTTGTCCTGAGTTCTGGGATGTATTTCTCAGTCTTGGGAAACATCTGCTGAGCATGACATGGGAAACCCAAGAAGGATGTACAGGTGTGTGTAGCCATGCAGAAGAAGGGTAGGAAGGGATGCAGTTAGTTTTAGAAACCCGTAAGGGACATTGGAAATAGCTGCTAACGTGGAAGGCTGTGCTGGCAGGGTGATAACGTGCTCATGTGTGAAGTGCAATTGGAAATGAGAATGATGTGGCAAAGTGGAGGAGCTGAGGGCTGGAGCTGGAGAACTGAGTGGGTTCATGTGCCATTCCTATATGTTCAAGGAGGAGAACGTGATGCCAAAGTAGAGATTAATGCTGCAGAGATTTTAAGCCAAATACATTGTCAGCAGCGGAGCTGACAGGAATCCCGTTTTCTGATTCATTAGATTTTTTGTTTGTTCTCTGGACTCACTGCTTAATTCCAAATTAAGTGCTAATATCTGAAGTCAAAGAGCTATTTTTTTTTTTTTTCTGAATGGCGGCAGGAGCTTCTGGTACCAATCAGAGAGCGGGCACTCGGGCAGTCTCTCTAATTACAAACCATTGCTAGCGCTTAAAAAAATTAGTCGCTGCGATTGAACGCTGTCTTTCCTTTCAAGATAAAGCCACAAACTGCATGGCATCCCGACTGCTTCGCTGGGACCCAGCTTTCCCTTGGCGAGCAGGCGGTTCTCCCAGCAGTCATTTCCTGAAGCTGCAGAATCAGCGCGGCCTGGGATTGTCACAAGGCAGCTGCAGCATCCTGCCTGGTGGGATGGAGCGGCCGGCAGCGCAGCACGCCTGCTAACGGCAGCTCCTGGCTGGCACTGAGTAAGGGCGGAGGCGTTGGAGGCGAGGTGTCGGGCTGCAGCCGTGAGTCAAAGCCTTTCTGCTCGTCCTGTGGGAGCCCTTTTCAAGGAGATGGATGAGGACGGGCCTGCAGCGCTGTGGCAGGCTGCTCCGCTGCGTCAGCCGAGCTGTTCTTCCTGTCGATGAGGAGACTCCGGTGCAGACAAAAGACTTCTACTGAAAACCGCTGCTGATCTACGGACTGAATGATTTCCTTCTTGTAGAGCGCCAGGGAAACTCAAGTGAAATCCTTCTAAAATAGAATGCTTTGTATTGCAGAGGTACTGTAGAGGCAGTTTTCATAAGGGTGGATTTCTTGGGCGCACAGGTTGAATTCTTGGGAAAAAAAAAAAAGTGCTTTGGATGCATTTGGTGTTGTGAGATGGATCCGCAGAGCTGGCGCCAACGCCCGACATCTCTGGTGAACCCGTTTCCTGCAGAATGGCCTCTAGCCCATTGAGGTGGTAATCTTAATGCTTTTATTGCATTGCTTTATTTATTTTTAGCTTGGGTTAGGTTGGCCCAAGTTGCACAGACTGAACACGCTGCTTTAATTTCCACTCTGGGCGTATAGCAGCTCGGTAGTTATGAAGTAATTCTGGAGAATATTTGCTAATGTTTTGTCATAATTGTTCTAACAATTGTTTTAATGTGATCCAATGGGCAAAGTTAATGGACGGAGCTTACGTTCTCCTGCGGTAACCAGGAAAGTGCATCTGAGAGCAAGAAACAAGAGGCATCAGTGCTTTGTGCGATAGCTCTCAGCCATTCCGCGGCGCAGGACCTGAATGCTCGTATTTACTCTGCTCAGAACAGCGTTGCCGTGTGGCTTCTGGCATTGAGAGCCAGAAAGGCTTCCTTTAGTTTCTTTCAGAAGTCTCCGGACCCTGCTGTGACTGTTTCCTGCAGACCTGACCCATTCTGAAGCTGCTGAAGAATGGGCTGTCTTCTTCACCAGCTCTTACACCAGGGCTGCGTCATGTTGGCCGTTCCCAATCGTATAGGCGCTTGGAGTTGCTCAGTTCTTCAGCTTGTGCTGCCCCGTAGCCAGGGAGGTTGCATGGATCCTCATTTGCTTGTTGAGTAAAACAGGCAAGTTGCAAAATTTTAATGAACTGGGAAAATAATTTGATTTTACGGAGAGAAATGCTACTGCATTTTGCTGAGAAATGAGCAGCACGTGTATAATACTCTAAATTTCAAAGCAGTGACAGTGATGGAAGTGGTTATGAAAGTGAGACTGTCAGATCAGATCCCCTTTGGTCTTTCCCCGCTTCCTCTGCTTTCAACAAAAGGATGAGTTAATTTGAATTTCATTGCTTTTTATCCTTAGGGAAATATCAAATGATCAGCCTTATTGTGGAACCGTGCCCCAAAGGAGGGGGACAGGTGTTGGGTTTGTGCTTTCACTCCACATGTGCAGCAAGCTCATTAATTTGTGATTTCATACGTTGCAGTGGGAAGAGGCCACTGGTCTCTGTCACTAGAAAGCAACCGTGATTGATCGTTCAGGGGCAGAAGGGGAAGATACTCAGAAATTAGTTATATAAGCATCTTAAATTAACAGTGTGCCTACAAAGAGGCATTGTTTTTCCCCGGAGGAATGCTGAAATGGATGTTTTTAACCTCCTTTCTGAACACCTGCTACCGTGGGTTCGCCAGGGAAGTGGTGCGTTCGCACCGACGTCTTTCTGTGCTCAGCAAGGGAAGTGTTTCACAGCCTGCACCAGCCCAGCTGCAGCACCAGCCCGGCAGATGGGAGCAGGGGTGGGCTGGGAAGTCTTGCTATCACGTGTGCCATCTTTGTAGCTGACAGAACTTGTTTGTTGGTCTTCACTCGGCGAAGCATCAGTGCCCGTGCTGCTGGCGGGACGTGCCCGAGCAGAGCAGAGCAGAGCAGAGCAGTGCAGTGCAGAGCAGAGCACACTGCCTGCATTGCAGCTCCGTCTCAGCCCGCTTCCCTACTAGCTGGGTGCCTCTGAAGACCTGGAGCTGCACAGCAGGGCAGGTTCGGTGCAGGCACTTAGGTCTGTACAACCTTACCTCCGTACGGTGCGTGAGGTTTGGGTATTCCAGGGCAAAGTATTTCATGTGTCGTGCATATCTGTAGCCTTGCCAAAGGCTGTAATATCTGTGTTGTAGGTTGTACTTTGACTGCTCCTAAATAGCTGTGCAGCACAGCAAACGTGGAGGTCCCCTGGATTTCAATAGCAGGAATCTGAGGGTAAGCACAAGGGAGCTGCCGTGTGGTTTTACTGCTATTAAAAACCATTTCTTTGTCTTAATGAAAGAAAATGGCAGCATTTGGGGTTTGGAATTACATCAGTGCCATACTTTTTGGAAATGAGCTCGGAGGCTTTGGGTTTAAGCACACGATAGTTTTATATTCCTAGAACAGTCATTTCAAGCCTTATTTTTCCTTTGTTAATTGCAATTAACTTCTCCTAATCCGCATACATGTTGTTTAAAACAGGTGCAGTCACTTTAGCATTAATGATTAGGGAGCCCAACATGTGTTTCTCCTTGAGTTGGAAGCTTATGGTCGAGAAATGCGCTCGCTGATGGTTAACAGCTTGTTTTCCCAGTGAGTAGGATGCTCTTCTTTTCACCCGGAGGTGTTTGGTGAATTGACTGATTTTGACTTTTGCTTGGAATGATTTGCAACACCCAGCACAAATGCACGGAGCCAGAAGCTTTGATATCAAATGATTTAATGCAATATCTTCAGGGAAGTAATATCTGCTCCTTAGTGGGTTAAGGATGCCTACTGTATTCAGCACCTTGTTTCTGTTGGCTGTAGCATACAGCGGCCCGACTCCACCCAGGACATGGATCGTTTTTTATTGGGTCACTGTTAATATATTTATTTCTTTTTCTTGGGTGAAACCTCACAAAATGACTCCAAAACCACCCAGAAAACTCACGTTAACTCATGGTTACTGCATGCAAGGCCGGGAGGTCTGCAGTCTGATGTAAAACACGTTGAGCAGTGCTGAGGAGAGAACTCACTGGGGAAGGGCCTCGATCCTATTTCATGCAGAGATGAACTCTGAGAAATAGAATCGTGCTTGTGATGCTTCTAAATTAAATTCTGCATCCTCAGCTCTTCAAGATTTGCCCTTGACAGCTCACTTCTGGGGTTGGGTTGTTGACTCCAGCGAGGGCCTCGATGCCTGTTTGTTCTAGAGCAGCCTTACAGACCTAGCTGCAAATTACGTCTTCGTATTTTCTTCTGCGCCTTTTCCAAACAACTCCTTTTTGGATGAATATTTGCAAAAATCTGCAAAAATATTTGCAAGAATCCAGCTGGTCACGCCGAATAAATGGGGAGAGGTCGGAGTCAGCAATAAGGTGCCTTCGTACCTTGGTGATGCCTTGAGTTCCCAAGGGAAGGAAAGCAAGGGTGAAGCCCTCCGTGAATGCTGAGGAATAAAGGGTCAGTATTGGGCATCCCGTGAAGCCTTTCAGGGGGATTTTTCCCAACAGCGAATGGAGCACCTGGTTTTATATAGGTTAGTTCTGTCAAAGAAATGAGTCTTTATGACTTGCAGACTAGAAAATATTTCACAGTTATTCAGGGCGCAGACAAAAGACCAGAAGTACAAATAAAGGCCGGGACCTCACAGCGGTTGGGTCTTTTGTTTCACTCCGCAGAGGAGCGTACATCGCATTCGGTCATGCTCTCTAGAGCCACGAAACAAAGGAACCCTGTTGATGTTTACTTTGGCTCAAGGCACAGACAGTTATTTTAGATGAGTTAATAAGAGGAGAAGCGAGCTGTGATGGTTTGTGTGATGTTCTTTTTGGTCTCTTTCTCTCCGCAGGTCACTCAGATGAGTCGTCCAGATCTGATCCTCTTTCTCATGAAATATCTCATGGCTTTGGTAGTTGGGATACCCTCTGTCTTCTGGGTTGGAAGCAAAAAGACCTGTTTTGAGTGGGCCAGCTTTTTCCACGGACGCAGGAAAAAAGAGTGAGTACTGAGACAGACAAACTAGCTGAGTGCTGGCTAAAGTCCTCCTCCTTGTAGTCCTGGCACTACTTTGATCAGTTTTCAAAATGAGAGTTAGCTTTCAGTTAAATACTACAGCTTCTCTGCTGTACACTGAGAAGTGGAATTGAAGGCTGTCATTTGTAAAGGCACCTATCTATCCCACTCAATCACATCATTAAATGGAAATTAAACCTAAGTTGTTTTCACCGTGATTGCAGTTAAAAGCAATTGTCTCTGCGTTTAATCTTCCCATATGCATCTGACCATAAAGCCCAAGCGGTCTGATAAAATTACGGTTAAGACTGTGTTATAGCTTCTTTAAGGCCAAAATTAATTTAGGCTGAGATATGGCATAGATTTAGAGACAGTGTATTTGATTATATAACAGCAATGAATATCTAGTTTCATAATCATAAATATTGTCTCATAAGTGGCTGTTTCAAAATAGATCTGCAAACATAGCAAGCCTTTCAGCGGCTGCCCCAATGCCATTGGCTTCCCACCCATAGCAGAACTGACCCTCTGCTGAGCTTCAAGTAAAATTACTTGTGTAGAGTAGGAGCAAATGCTGATTTATCCAAAAGAGAACTTTGTAAGACACACACATGGCTAACACCAACTTAATAAGATTTTAATGCACGTACCTACATTTAGTTGGGATTTGCTTGGAGGTGATGTACTTGTTTGGTGGGCAGAGAGCAGGACCAGAGGTAACGAAGGCAGCAGAGGCCGCTAGGGTGCTGCTGCATCTGGTTCTGCTGCCTTGGCAGTGGTGGGGGCTCCCATCTCCGTGTCTGTGTGCCAGCAGCAGCAGCACAGCCCCCTGAGCCTCCTTCTCCTGCCACGTGTGTTGGGCAGGTGGGAAGCTGTGCTAGCACGTCCTTTCATCACAGCACGGCGGAGCAGCCAAGCACGGGTCCCTCTGCCAGCCCTTTGCAGCGAGGGATTTCAGCAAGCAGAGGGGCTGCGGGGCTGTAACCGCTGATCCAAGGGCCAGCAGCCGTTGCTTATGCATTAGCATGTATGTTGCATTCCTTTCTGCTGGTGTTCTCTTCCTGCAGCTGGTTTTATCCTGATGTAGGATACTCATCGCAGTGAGGAAGCTGCTTTCTCCTGTTTCCTGAGGAGCAGTTCCCTGGGCAATCAGGGCCTGCTGAGTCACAGCTCTGTCCCCAGGAGGTTTTTGTAACAGTATTTGCAAACTGAGGCCATGAGCAAACATGCTGCAATAATTTCACATGTCTAGGCTGGAGAATCAGGTACAGAGAGTGAAGGATTCGAGAATATGAACTTTGCTGCAATACCCAAAAGTAGAGGTGCTTTAGAATTAAGCAAATAGAGCCACGATAATGTAAGTTCTGCTTGTAAAATACTTGTAGTGTTGTTACTGTGATTAGCTTATGCCTCTTATTGCAGTCATTAACATTAACCATTCACACCGCATGCCTTGTTCAGAGTTGTCAATGAGAGCCGCCAGGTGCTGCAGGAGCCAGATTTCGCTCAGTCTCTTCTGAGGGATCCCAACACCCCCATCATCCGCAAGTCCAGGGGCACCTCCACCCAGGGCACGTCCACCCACGCCTCCTCCACCCAGCTGGCCATGCTGGACGACCAGAGGAGCAAGGCAGGCAGCGTCCACAGCAAAGTGAGCAGCTACCACGGCAGCCTGCATCGCTCACGTGACGGCCGGTGCGTTTCCTTCTCTTCCACGTTCTGTATGCAGTGGGACGAGCTCTGAGAGCCAGAGGTTTGGCCATCGTATTGCTGGAGCTGCAGTTCTGCTCATGTTTGTGTTCTCTGATTGCGTCCCCTCTCCATTTTAGTGTCTAGATCAGAAAAAGATAAATCACTATGTCATTTTTAGAGTCTGTGTCACATGAGTTATGCAGCGTGAGTGTGCTTAGCAGAGGGTTTCCTGCAAACACCTGTGTTGGGCCCCTCACTACAAAAAAGACATCGAGGCGCTGGAGCACGTCCAGAGAAGAGCAGAGGAGCAGTGAGGGGCTGGAGCACAAGTGTGATGGGGAGCGGCTGAGGGAGCTGGGATGGGTCAGTGTGGGGAAGAGGAGCTCAGGGGAGACCTCGACACTCTTACAGCTCCTGAAAGGAGGTTGTGGTGAGGTGGGGGTCGGCCTCAGCTCCCAGGTAACAGTGATAGGACGAGAGGTGATGGCCTCAAGTTGTGCCAGGGGAGGTTCAGGTTGGGGATTAGGAAATGTTTCTTCTTAGAGAGTGGTGCTGCAGTGGCACAGGCTGCCCAGGGAGGTGGTGGAGTCGCTGTCCCTGGGGGTGTTCCAGAGCTGTGGGGATGTGGCACTGAGGGACGTGGTCAGTGGGCATGGTGGGGGTAGGCTGGGCTTGGACTGGGTGATCTTAGAGGTCTTTTCTAACCTGAACGACTCTCTGATTCTGTGATCTAAGTGCATGGGAAATCAGAGCTCTCCCCACATCAGTGCAGTGCTTTGGTGGCTGCTTTTGTGTGCTTGTCCACAAAATAAACAACAATCAAACAGTAACCTGAGGAGGGGCTAAGCTTCATAACACCATTTACCATCAAGTATTCGCTCACCTCATTATCAATACCCTTTGCAGCACTACGAGCGGTGTAAAGAATAATTTGCCCGAGGCCGAATGAGCTGAATGGCTGAGCCAAGCGGAGACAACTGCTCCCCGTGGAAGCAGAGGATCTGTGTGCACGTGTTAGCCCACGCACCGAGATCTATTTCCATTCTCTCCCGACTGCCGTGCCGATAACCGTCCCCTCTGTTTGCACACCAGGTACACCCCCTGCAGCTACCGAGGCGTAGAGGAAAGGCTTCCTCACGGCAGCATGTCCCGGCTCACCGACCACTCCCGGCACAGCAGCTCCCATCGGCTCAACGAGCAGTCGCGCCACAGCAGCATCAGGGACCTGAGCAGCAACCCGCTGACACACATCACGCACGGGACCAGCATGAACCGCGTCATCGAGGAGGACGGGACCAGCGCTTGACCCGCTGCGTCGGCTCGCGGCCATCTCGGCCCCGCGGCGGCGCTCGGTGTTACCATGGCTCTTGGCAGGTGCTGCTTTTGTGCATCAGGAAGCCGAGGCCGGCTTCTCCGTCCTGAAGCCACTGTTCTCATGCCTGCATCAGAGCTCGCCTTCAGCAAGCTTGAGTCACTGAGCACGAAGCTGGTTGCCTCATTTGGGCCTATCTGTAGGTAATTATTTATTTGAGAACTGTTATTTACCCGTCAGCCACCGCTGCTGAATTCCTTATTCTTTACGAAAAATCGTCCCCTCCCTCCGACATGTCTTCACGTCAGCAGGTGCCACCACCAAGACCTCGCTGCCAGAGTCACGCCGACACGTTTTCTAATGGGCGTAAGGAAACTCTCTGAATATTGAAGGAATTCCTCCGTGCAGCTCTTGCATCTCTGACCCGATAACAAACCGACCCTTGATTTCACAGAGGGAGGGCCCCATACTCAGTGCTGTACAAAGGACGTCTGGGAGATAGCGGCAGGCGTTTGTAACAGAGAACACTGGAAATGCAGCAGAGGAACGAGCGTTTGGGAGAGGAGAGGAGATGGCTGAGGATCACCAGCTCCTCCCAGGGCTGCTCAGGCTCAGCTGTGGGGATGGGGGGAGGGAGGGGGGAGGAAGGAGGCAAGGAAGGGCGCTTTTTGTAGAACTTGCATTGTCCTTGCTTTTTTTTACAAAATACTATTTAAATTTTCTACTTGTTTACAATTTCTGTAGGAAGAGAGGAATTTTAAAACCAGTTACCTAGATAATATTCAGCCACTTATTTTTAGATTAATGTACAAAAGCTGAGATCGCCCGTTCCCGATCTCTTTAAAAATGGAAAGAGCTGAAGTCGTCCCCCAAACCGGGATGCGCAGCCTTCTCCTCGCCAACAGAACAAACCCTGCTGACCGACCCACGGAGCAGTGAGGAAGGCTGGGGCCGAAACAGTGGCAAGGAGCTCCCTCAGGGCTGGGCTGTGTTCCCCTCTGGCCCTGGGGCTTTGCTCTGTGCTGAGCAGGTTGGGCAGTGGGGCGTGGAGCTGAGCCCCCGTCCCGCCGCCTTGCTGTTGGAGGAGCAGACAGGTATCCGTGCTTTCATGGTCAACCTCTACTCCGGGTTGTTTTCGTTTCATTCCCTACCGTAGGTTGACAGCAGAGGATTCTCAGTTTGGGCTTTTTTGGTGTGTGAGTGGTTTGTAGGGTACAGCAAGTCTTCGCTGGCACTGCAGGCAGAAGTCAGGGTGCGTTCCAGATGGCCGCTGATCTTCGGAGGCATCCGCTCCGCGCGAGGCAGCGCTGGCTGCATCTAAACCTACCTCAGTAATTAGTGCAGATCTCTGCTGGGAGACGAATACCTATTTTTTCATTGTCCTTGCATCATTCCCTCTTTCACCTGCTTGAGGCGTGTTGAAAAGCCTTTGTACGTGTTTAGATGGCACAGCCTGGAGGGCAGCAATAGGGCAAGAAGCGCGATGCACGCTTCAGAGGCTTCTGAGAAGGGCAGAGACTGAGCAGTGCTGCGATGACTCATGTTAATTGCAGCTGATGACACAACAGCAAAGCACGTAGCTGTGCACTCTTTGAAATCAGAAGTTGCTCTGGGACTCACGGTGGCCTTTAGGAAGATATTTACTGTCACCTGTCTGGCTCGCTCCCACCGGGCTTCTGTTCCAAAGGAGAAGCACAAACCAAACCAACAGCAAATCCCACAGCTCGGAAGGGCTCTGCGCCCTCCTGCTCACTGCGCGTTGCAGAGGGGACACTCTGGGGCAGAGGGCTCTGTGCTCACCCTGTGTCCCTGTTTGCAGGGATGCACATGGTGCACTAGAGCAGCCCCTTAGGGCAGGCGGCTGTGGGAGACTGTGGAGGGAGTCACACTGAAGTAACGAAGGTCAAGTGTTTATGTCCATCTCCTTGGCTGAATTTCCAGTCCTTCTTTCTTGTTAATTGCAGCAGTGCTTCGACTTGCTTAGAGGCAGGGAGGGGAGTGGAGGAGGTCTGAAATACATCCTCCCAGAAGTTAGTTAATTTGTGAGGTTTAATCCCTGTGTTGTTTCCAGGTGGGTGTATTCAAGCAGTCCCTTGCTCACGTATCCCATACACAAGGATGGAGAGCACTCTAGTCACCCAGAAAGGGAATTCAGATGGAAAAGCTTAGGTTTTTCGTCAGCCCTACCTCTGTAACCCCAAGCCCTTCCTTTTATCTGCCAAACCTGAACCAGCACGCTGCTCCTGCACGGCATTCCTCCTCCTCAGGACTCAAAGACCTCCTTCCTAACAGCCTATTTCAGGGGGAAGGTGGCCTCATCCTGGATGCAGTTGCAGGGCTCGGGCTGCCAAACCTTCATATCTGGGGCTGTGGAAGGTCCCTGGGGTACCCGGGCACATTTAGGTGGTGCTTTCCTGCTGGCTCCCCCCACTCCCATCATGGAATCGTGAATCCGCGCTGTGCTTGTGCTACACAGAAAGGCGGCACAGATCCCCCTCCCTGCTGGGTCCCCAGGGGTCATCTTTTGGGAAGCCTAAGAGCCAAACAGCAGCAAAAAGCCTCACTTGTCTGTAAATTCCTCTGCTCTCAAGTGCTCCGTATTTTCTTAGCGCCTAGACCTCAGCTTAGCAGCATGGGCTTCAGCGATCAGCTGTACAAAGAGCATCCAAGGACAGATGAGCAGCACCCACTGCATTGGGGCCTGCGCCCCTGTCCTAAATCCAGGTGGAAGCGGGGCACGCGCTGCCAAATGCTCCCGGCCTGGGGGCTGCTGCAGGAGCCCACGAGGTGCCCACAGCTCAGCGGGGCTGGGGCACCCAGGCTGCAGAGCATCCCCGCGTGGTCCAGCCCTGGCAATCGAATGTAGACTTGAATGTGAAATTCCCCTCCTATGCCAATGTTTTATAAGCGGGTCGGGCTTTATTTTGGCACGCAGCGGAATGTTCTGCGCACATTTTGCCTACAGTGAACGGCTGCGGGGCCGTGGTTGCTCATCCCACGCTGACGTCGGGGCTGTACCTTCATTCTGCTGCTCCGTGCTCCGGCGCGGGGCGGTTCGCTCACGCTCAGCTCCCCATAGGCTCGGTTACAGTAGTCCTGTGTCGGTTTGGTTACGTTTAATTTTTAGCACTTTACCTGTGAGTGTACAAACTGGTTATCCTGTAGTGGGTGTACATTTTCATTTTAGACCTTTAAGAGTTTTTAATAAAACCATGTAAAAAAATCCCGGTCTCGTAGTCAAAAACTGCGGCGGGTCTGGATTCACCCCCCAAGAAGGGTGGGAGGCAGGGAGCCGAGCTCTGCCGCTGCTGGGCAGCACCCGAGGAAATGTTTGTAGCGCTCACAACATCAAATGCGAACTTTACGTCTTCATGTTTTGCCTCAGAACGCACAGAACATCCTTTGTTTTCCTCCTGCGGGCGTTGCATCCCCCTCGTTCCTGCCCTGCTCCTGTCTGCCGGCTCCGCCACGAAGCAGAGGGCTCCGCTGAGAAATCCCCCCAGGCCCTGCACTGCAGCACAACCCACTGCAAATCCCACCTGGAACTATCAGAAGCAGCCAGCCCCGACATACCTCCGCGGGCTCCTGCGCTGCCTTCAAAGCCCTCTGCTCTCCCCCGTTCCAAGCGCTGCGATCAGATAAGGCGCTGCCTCTGCCAAGAGAAGCAAACCATCTGCTTGGCTGGAGGAAAACGGGATTAGACAGAAGTTAACTTTGCTCCTATTTTTTATTTTTGGCGAGGCAGCCGCTCCCGGGCCGGTTCGCCCTTGCAGGGGGTCTGGGGGCTTTCCCAGAGCCCTCGGGGTGCTGCACACAGGGAACCTTGCCCTCTGCTCCCACGGTCAGCAGGGCTCATCTCAAACCGTTTGCGGATGCGTGTTCTTTGTCCTGAAGCACCAACTGCCCTCGAGGGTATTGGGGTAGGGGGACTCGTAAAGGAGAGCTCGGAACAAGGGGGATGCAGGGAGGACGCTTTGCCACGCGGGGATGGAGGCTGCTCGTTGGGGTGGGTGGGTGCTCACAGGGAGGGAGAGATGGTTGCAGGGAGGAAGGGATGCTCACGGGGATGAATGGAAGCTCGTGGGATGGAGGGATGCTCAGGATGGGGATGTCTCCCGGCCGCAGCGCTGCGGAGAGGCCCAGCCGCCGTTGTAGGGGTTTATGGGGGATGCGACTTTGGGGGCAGCACCCTGGCGCCTTGCGGACTCCACGAGGTTTGGGAACCCCAGATGAGCCGTGGGGACCGGGAGGGCTGCGGGAACCGGCCGCCAAGAGCAGCATCCTGGGCCTGCCGGGATTCCTAACGCAACACTGCCACCCCGTGAGCGGCAGCGGCCGGCACCGGGCCACGGGGGGAGCCTGGCACAGCCCGGAGTGGGACCGGGGCCCGGAACCCCCCAGGATTTCACCACCGGTCGCCGACACCGGTACCTGGGAGCTGCCCGGGAGACGCATGCTGGAGCCGGGTGGCTCCTTGGCTGCATCCATGTGTCCACCCGTCCGTTTGTCTGTCTGGGCTTGCGGGGCCGGGCTGGCCCGGGGACACCGTGGCTCATTGCGGATCCTTCCTAACCTCTGCGAGCCCTCCTCGTGCGCAGCACCGCGACGTCCCCTGGGAAGACACCAACCACCGCGCGTCCCCAACCCAGCGCCAATGGGAAAGACCTCCACGAGGACCGGCTCCAACCCCGCCCCGCCCACAGCGGGATCTCACCCCGTGCTGCCCTGGGTCCCATTTCCCTACACATTCGCTAATTACCCCACTGCACTACTTACCCCCACAGCATTAATTACCCCAGCCAATAGCAGGTATTGCCTCCGTGGCATTATTTACCACTCCCCCACCCCACCCCCACTTCACTAATTACCCCTCAGCTGCACTAATTACCCACCCCACATGCCCATATTACCCACCCCTGGCTGCACTAATTACCCCACATCCCCAAATTGCTCCCCCCAGCTGCCCTAATTACCCTTTAGCTGCACTAATTACCTACTCCACATTCACCTACCGCCCTCTAGCTGCACTAATTACCCACCGCAGCTACGCTAATTACTCCTCATCTTCAGTAACTACCCCTCAGCTGTACTAATTACCCACCCCACATGCCCTTATCACCTCCCCTGCCACACTAATTACCCCTACATGGCCCCTTTACCCACCCCACATGCCCTTACTGCCCTTCAGCTGCACTAATTACCCCTCACCTGCACT